>NC_092729.1:82272999-82280499 GCF_047496885.1 Scyliorhinus torazame
CAGAGATAGGGAGTGAGGGGGATTTGAACAGGAGGATGAGAATTGTAGGGGCTGGAGGAAGTTACAGAGATAGGGAGGGAGGGAGGGATTTGAACAGGAGGATGAGAATTGTAGGGGCTGGAGGAGGTTTACAGAGATAGGGAGGGAGGGGGCGAGGGAGGGATTTGAACAGGAGTATGGGAATTGTCGGGCTGGAGGAGGTTACAGACAAAGGGAGGGAGGGGGCGAGGCAGGGATTTGAACAGGAGTATGGGAATTGTCGGGGCTGGAGGAGGTTACAGAGATAGGGAGGGAGGGGTTTGAACAGAAGGATGAGAATTGTAGGGGCTGGAGGAGGTTACAGAGATAGGGAGGGAGGGTGAGGGAGGGATTTGAACAGGAGGATGGGAATTGTAGGGGCTGGAGGAGGTCACAGAGATAGGGATGGAGGGAGGGATTTGAACAGGAGGATGGAAATTGTAGGGGCTGGAGGAGGTTACAGAGATAGGGAGGGAGGGATTTGAACAGGAGCATGAGAATTGTAGGGGCTGGAGGAGGTTACAGTGATAGGGAGGGAGGGAGGGATTTGAACAGGAGGATGAGAATTGTAGGGGCTGGAGGAGGTTACAGAGATAGGGAGGGAGGGGAGCGAGGGAGGGATTTGAACAGGAGGATGAGAATTGTAGGGGCTGGAGGAGGTTACAGAGATAGGGAGGGATTTGAACAGGAGGATGAGAATTGTAGGGGCTGGAGGAGGTTACAGAGATAGGGGGGGAGGGAGCGTGGCAGGGATTTGAACAGGAGGATGAGAATTGTAGGGGCTGGAGGAGGTTACAGTGATAGGGAGGGAGGGGGGGATTTGAACAGGAGGATGGGAATTGTAGGGGCTGGAGGAGGTCACAGAGATAGGGAGGGAGGGAGGGATTTGAACAGGAGGGGGAATTGTAGGGCTGGAGGAGGTTACATAGATAGGGAGGGAGGGATTTGAACAGGAGGATGAGAATTGTAGGGGCTGGAGGAGGTTACAGAGATAGGGAGGGAGGGGGCGAGGCAGGGATTTGAAGAGGAGGATGAGAATTGTAGGGGCTGGAGGAAGTTACAGAGATAGGGAGGGGGCGAGGGAGGGATTTGAACAGGAGGATGAGAATTGTAGGGGCAGGAGGAGGTTACAGAGATAGGGAGCGAGGGAGGGATTTGAACAGGAGGATGGGAATTGTAGGGGCTGGAGGACGTTACAGAGATCGGGAGGGAGGGGGCGAGGGAGGGATTTGAACAGGAGGATGGGAATTGTAGGGGCTGGAGGAGGTTACAGAGATATGGAGGGAGGGAGGAATTTGAACAGGAGGATGGGAATTGTAGGGGCTGGAGGAGGTCACAGGGATAGGGAGGGAGGGAGGAATTTGAACAGGAGGATGAGAATTGTAGGGGCTGGAGGAGGTTACAAAGATAGGGAGGGAGGGGAGCGAGGGAGGGATTTGAAGAGGAGGATGAGGATTGTAGGGGCTGGAGGAGGTTACAGAGATAGGGAGGGAGGGAGGGACGGATTTGAACAGGAGGATGGGAATTGTAGGGGCTGGAGGAGGTTACAGAGATAGGGAGGGAGGGATTTGAACAGGAGGATGAGAATTGTAGTGTCTGGAGGAGGTTACAGAGATAGGGAGGGAGGGAGGGATTTGAACAGGAGGATGAGAATTGTAGGGGCTGGAGGAGGTTACAGAGATAGGGAGGGAGGGGGGGAGGGAGGGATTTGAACAGGAGGATGGGAATTGTAGGGGCTGGAGGAGGTTACAGAGATAGGGAGGGAGGGATTTGAACAGGAGGATGAGAATTGTAGTGTCTGGAGAAGGTTACAGAGATAGGGAGGGAGGGCGCGAGGGGGGATTTGAACAGGAGGATGGGAATTGTAGGGACTGGAAGAGGTTACAGAGATAGGGAGGGAGGGATTTGAACAGGAGGATGGGAATTGTAGGGGCTGGAGGAGGTTACAGAGATAGGCAGGGAGGGGGCGATGGAGGGGTTTGAACAGGAGGATGAGAATTGTAGGGGCTGGAGGAGGTTACAGAGATAGGCAGGGAGGGGGCGATGGAGGGGTTTGAACAGGAGGATGAGAATTGTAGGGGCTGGAGGAGGTTACAGAGTTAGGGAGGGAGGGAGGGAGGGATTTAAACAGGAGGATGGGAATTGTAGGGGCTGGAGGAGGTTACAGAGATAGGGAGGGAGGGATTTGAACAGGGGGATGGGAATTGTAGGGGCTGGAGGAGGTTACAGAGATAGGGAGGGAGGGAGTGAAGGAGGGATTTGAAGAGGAGGATGGGAATTGTAGGGGCTGGAGGAGGTTACAGAGAGAGGGAGGGAGGGGGCGAGGGAGGTATTTGAACAGGAGGATGAGAATTGTAGGGGCTGGAGGAGGTTACAGAGATAGGGAGCGAGGGAGGGATTTGAACAGGAGGATGGGAATTGTAGGGGCTGGAGGAGGTTACAGAGATAGGGAGGGAGGGAGCGAGGGAGGGATTTGAACAAGAGGATGGGAATTGTAGGGGCTGGAGGAGGTTACAGAGATAGGGAGGGAGGGATTTGAACAGGAGGATGGGAATTGTCGGGGCTGGAGGAGGTTACAGAGATAGGGAGGGAGGGAGCGAGGGAGGGATTTGAACAGGAGGATGAGAATTGTCGGGGCTGGAGGAGGTTACAGAGATAGGGAGGGAGGGAGGGATTTGAAGAGGAGGGTGAGGATTGAAGAGTGCAGTGATGTGGAGGAGGCAGGTCCATGTTTCACTCTGAGTGATATTATCTGTTGACGATGATTATACCCAATATTTGCAGTAAGGTTTGACCAGAATCTCTCCCTCTGTCCCCTTCACCAGCGTTTCTACCCTGACCAGTTCTTGGACCTTCCCTGTGGGTCAACTTTCCGTAGGAACTGATCGATCGGGGTCCCAGAGCCCGGGGGGGGTGGCGAGCGGGCGCTCGCGAATTTGAAAATGACCTCCTTCGCCGTCTTGTCCGTGATAGGTGAGTCTGAGCAAAACCCAATCCTCATCGCCAGTAACCATTGGAGCAAAAGCAGGCAGCAGATGAGCAGAATGGCTTGAACATACGCTAGGATTTGAGCTCAATAATCCAGGCCGACACTCCCCCCAGTGTCAGTACTGAGGGAGAGCCGCACTGTCGGAGGGAGATGTCTATACTCTAGGATTTGAGCGCTATAATCCAGGCCGACACTCCCCCCGGTGCCAGTACTGAGGGAGCGCTGCACTGTCGGAGGGAGATGTATATACTCTAGGATTTGAGCGCTATAATCCAGGCCGACACTCCCCCCGGTGCCAGTACTGAGGGAGAGCCGCACTGTCGGAGGGAGATGTCTATACTCTAGGATTTGAGCGCTATAATCCAGGCCGACACTCCCCCCGGTGCCAGTACTGAGGGAGCGCTGCACTGTCGGAGGGAGATGTATATACTCTAGGATTTGAGCTCCATAATCCAGGCCGACACTCCCCCCGGTGCCAGTACTGAGGGAGCGCTGCACTGTCGGAGGGAGATGTCTATACGCTAGGATTTGAGCGCTATAATCCAGGCCGACACTCCCCCCGGTGCCAGTACTGAGGGAGCGCTGCACTGTCGGAGGTAGATGTCTATACTCTAGGATTTGAGCGCTATAATCCAGGCCGACACTCCCCCCGATGCCAGTACTGAGAGAGCGCTGCACTGTCGGAGGGAGATGTATATACTCTAGGATTTGAGCGCTATAATCCAGGCCGACCCTCCCACCAGTGCCAGTACTGAGGGAGCGCTGCACTGTCGGAGGTAGATGTCTATACTCTAGGATTTGAGCTCCATAATCCAGGCCCACACTCCCCCCGGTGCCAGTACTGAGGGAGCGCTGCACTGTCGGAGGTAGATGTCTATACTCTAGGATTTGAGCTCCATAATCCAGGCCGACACTCCCCCCGGTGCCAGTACTGAGGGAGCGCCGCACTGTCGGAGGGAGATGTATATACTCTAGGATTTGAGCGCTATAATCCAGGCCGACACTCCCCCCGGTGCCAGTACTGAGGGAGCGCTGCACTGTCGGAGGTAGATGTCTATACTCTAGGATTTGAGCGCTATAATCCAGGCCGACACTCCCCCCGATGCCAGTACTGAGAGAGCGCTGCACTGTCGGAGGGAGATGTATATACTCTAGGATTTGAGCGCTATAATCCAGGCCGACCCTCCCACCAGTGCCAGTACTGAGGGAGCGCTGCACTGTCGGAGGTAGATGTCTATACTCTAGGATTTGAGCTCCATAATCCAGGCCCACACTCCCCCCGGTGCCAGTACTGAGGGAGCGCCGCACTGTCGGAGGTAGATGTATATACTCTAGGATTTGAGCTCCATAATCCAGGCCGACACTCCCCCCGGTGCCAGTACTGAGGGAGCGCCGCACTGTCGGAGGGAGATGTATATACTCTAGGATTTGAGCTCCACAATCCAGGCCGACACTCCCCCCGGTACCAGTACTGAGGGAGCGCTGCACTGTCGGAGGGAGATGTCTATACTCTAGGATTTGAGCGCTATAATCCAGGCCCACACTCCCCCCGGTGCCAGTACTGAGGGAGCGCTGCACTGTCGGAGGGAGATGTCTATACTCTAGGATTTGAGCGCTATAATCCAGGCCGACACTCCCCCCGGTGCTAGTACTGAGGGAGTGCCGCACTGTCGGAGGGAGATGTCTATACTCTAGGATTTGAGCTCCATAATCCAGGCCCACACTCCCCCCGGTGCCAGTACTGAGGGAGCGCTGCACTGTCGGAGGGAGATGTATATACTCTAGGATTTGAGCTCCATAATCCAGGCCGACACTCCCCCCGGTGCCAGTACTGAGGGAGCGCTGCACTGTCGGAGGGAGATGTCTATACTCTAGGATTTGAGCGCTATAATCCAGGCCGACACTCCCCCCGGTGCCAGTACTGAGGGAGCGCTGCACTGTCGGAGGGAGATGTCTATACTGTAGGATTTGAGCGCTATAATCCAGGCCGACATTCCCCCCGGTGCCAGTACTGAGGGAGCGCTGCACTGTCGGAGGTAGATGTCTATACTCTAGGATTTGAGCTCCATAATCCAGGCCCACACTCCCCCCGGTGCCAGTACTGAGGGAGCGCTGCACTGTCGGAGGGAGATGTATATACTCTAGGATTTGAGCACCATAATCCAGGCCGACACTCCCCCCGGTGCCAGTACTGAGGGAGCGCTGCAACTTCGGAGGTAGATGTCTATACTCTAGGATTTGAGCTCCATAATCCAGGCCACACTGCCCCCGGTGCCAGTACTGAGGGAGCGCTGCACTGTCGGAGGGAGATGTCTATACTCTAGGATTTGAGCACCATAATCCAGGCCGACACTCCCCCCGGTGCCAGTACTGAGGGAACGCTGCACTGTCGGGGGGAGATGTCTATACTCTAGGATTTGAGCACCATAATCCAGGCCGACACTCCCCCCGGTGCCAGTACTGAGGGAGCGCTGCACTGTCGGAGGTAGATGTATATACTCTAGGATTTGAGCGCTATATTCCAGGCCGACACTCCCCCCGGTGCCAGTACTGAGGGAGCGCTGCACTGTCGGAGGGAGATGTCTATACTCTAGGATTTGAGCGCTATAATCTAGGCCCACACTCCCCCCGGTGCCAGTACTGAGGGAGCGCTGCACTGTCGGAGGGAGATGTCTATACTCTAGGATTTGAGCGCTATAATCCAGGCCGACACTCCCCCCGGTGCTAGTACTGAGGGAGTGCCGCACTGTCGGAGGGAGATGTCTATACTCTAGGATTTGAGCTCCATAATCCAGGCCCACACTCCCCCCGGTGCCAGTACTGAGGGAGCGCTGCACTGTCGGAGGGAGATGTATATACTCTAGGATTTGAGCTCCATAATCCAGGCCCACACTCCCCCCGGTGCCAGTACTGAGGGAGCGCTGCAACTTCGGAGGTAGATGTCTATACTCTAGGATTTGAGCTCCATAATCCAGGCCCACACTCCCCCCGGTGCCAGTACTGAGGGAGCGCTGCACTGTCGGAGGTAGATGTATATACTCTAGGATTTGAGCTCCATAATCCAGGCCGACACTCCCCCCGGTGCCAGTACTGAGGGAGCGCTGCACTGTCGGAGGTAGATGTCTATACTCTAGGATTTGAGCTCCATAATCCAGGCCGACACTCCCCCCGGTGCCAGTACTGAGGGAGCGCTGCACTGTCGGAGGTAGATGTATATACTCTAGGATTTGAGCGCTATAATCCAGGCCGACACTCCCCCCGGTGCCAGTACTGAGGGAGCGCTGCACTGTCGGAGGTAGATGTATATACTCTAGGATTTGAGCGCTATAACCCAGGCCGACACTCCCCCCCGGTGCCAGTACTGAGGGAGCGCTGCACTGTCGGGGATAGATGTCTATACTCTAGGATTTGAGCGCTATAATCCAGTCCGACACTCCCCCCGGTGCCAGTGCTGAGGGAACTCTGCACTGTCGGAGGTAGATGTCTATACTCTTGGATTTGAGCTCCATAATCCAGGCCGACACTCCCCCCGGTACCAGTACTGAGGGAGCGCTGCACTGTCGGAGGGAGATGTCTATACTCTAGGATTTGAGCGCTATAATCCAGGCCCACACTCCCCCCGGTGCCAGTACTGAGGGAGCGCTGCACTGTCGGAGGGAGATGTCTATACTCTAGGATTTGAGCGCTATAATCCAGGCCGACACTCCCCCCGGTGCTAGTACTGAGGGAGCGCCGCACTGTCGGAGGGAGATGTATATACTCTAGGATTTGAGCTCCATAATCCAGGCCGACACTCCCCCCGGTGCCAGTGCTGAGGGAGCGCTGCACTGTCGGAGGGAGATGTCTATACTCTAGGATTTGAGCGCTATAATCCAGGCCGACACTCCCCCCGGTGCCAGTACTGAGGGAGCGCTGCACTGTCGGAGGGAGATGTCTATACTGTAGGATTTGAGCGCTATAATCCAGGCCCACACTCCCCCCGGTGCCAGTACTGAGGGAGCGCTGCACTGTCGGAGGGAGATGTATATACTCTAGGATTTGAGCACCATAATCCAGGCCGACACTCCCCCCGGTGCCAGTACTGAGGGAGCGCTGCACTGTCGGAGGTAGATGTATATACTCTAGGATTTGAGCGCTATAATCCAGACCGACACTCCCCCCGGTGCCAGTACTGAGGGAGCGCCGCACTGTCGGAGGGAGATGTCTATACTCTAGGATTTGAGCGCTATAATCCAGGCCCACACTCCCCCCGGTGCCAGTACTGAGGGAGCGCTGCACTGTCGGAGGGAGATGTCTATACTCTAGGATTTGAGCGCTATAATCCAGGCCGACACTCCCCCCGGTGCTAGTACTGAGGGAGTGCCGCACTGTCGGAGGGAGATGTCTATACTCTAGGATTTGAGCTCCATAATCCAGGCCCACACTCCCCCCGGTGCCAGTACTGAGGGAGCGCTGCACTGTCGGAGGTAGATGTATATACTCTAGGATTTGAG
>NC_092729.1:82285499-82493392 GCF_047496885.1 Scyliorhinus torazame
AAGATTATTATTAATGTGGCGACGAGGGGCTTTTCACAGTAACGTCAGTGCCGGGTTAATGTGAGCCGACTTGTGACACTAATAAAGATTATTATCAATGTGGCGACGAGGGTATTTTCACAGTAACGTCAGTGCCGGGTTAATGTAAGCCTACTTGTGACACTAATAAATATTATTATTAATGTGGCGACGAGTGGATTTTCACAGTAACGTCAGTGCCGGGTTAATGTAAGCCTACTTGTGACACTAATAAAGATTATTATCAATGTGGCGACGAGGGGATTTTCACAGTAACGTCAGTGCCGGGTTAATGTAAGCCTACTTGTGACACTAATAAAGATTATTATTAATGTGGCGACGAGGGTATTTTCACAGTAACGTCAGTGCCGGGTTAATGTAAACCTACTTGTGACACTAATAAAGATTATTATTAATGTGGCGACGAGGGGATTTTCACAGTAACGTCAGTGCCGGGTTAATGTAAACCTACTTGTGACACTAATAAAGATTATTATTAATGTGGCGACGAGGGGATTTTCACAGTAACGTCAGTGCCGGGTTAATGTAAACCTACTTGTGACACTAATAAAGATTATTATTAATGTGGCGACGAGGGGATTTTCACAGTAACGTCAGTGCCGGGTTAATGTAAGCCTACTTGTGACTCTAATAAAGATTATTATTAATGTGGCGACGAGGGGATTTTCACAGTAACGTCACTGCCGGGTTAATGTAAGCCTACTTGTGACTCTAATAAAGATTATTATTAATGTGGCGACGAGGGGATTTTCACAGTAACGTCAGTGCCGGGTTAATGCAAGCCTACTTGTGACTCTAATAAAGATTATTATTAATGTGGCGACGAGGGGATTTTCACAGTAACGTCACTGCCGGGTTAATGTAAGCCTACTTGTGACGCTAATGAAGATTATTACTAATGTGGCGACGAGGGGACTTTCACAGTAACGTCAGTGCCGGGTTAATGTAAACCTACTTGTGACACTAATAAAGATTATTATTAATGTGGCGACGAGGGGATTTTCACAGTAACGTCACTGCCGGGTTAATGTAAGCCTACTTGTGACGCTAATAAAGATTATTACTAATGTGGCGACGAGGGGACTTTCACAGTAACGTCAGTGCCGGGTTAATGTAAGCCTACTTGTGACTCTAATAAAGATTATTATTAATGTGGCGACGAGGGTATTTTCACAGTAACGTCAGTGCCGGGTTAATGTAAGCCTACTTGTGACGCTAATAAAGATTATTACTAATGTGGCGACGAGGGGACTTTCACAGTAACGTCAGTGCCGGGTTAATGTAAACCTACTTGTGACACTAATAAAGATTATTATTAATGTGGCGACGAGGGTATTTTCACAGTAACGTCAGTGCTGGGTTAATGTAAACCTACTTGTGACACTAATAAAGATTATTACTAATGTGGCGACGAGGGGACTTTCACAGTAACGTCAGTGCCGGGTTAATGTAAACCTACTTGTGACACTAATAAAGATTATTATTAATGTGGCGACGAGGGTATTTTCACAGTAACGTCAGTGCCGGGTTAATGTAAACCTACTTGTGACACTAATAAAGATTATTATTAATGTGGCGACGAGGGTATTTTCACAGTAACGTCAGTGCCGGGTTAATGTGAGCCGTCTTGTGACACTAATAAAGATTATTATTAATGTGGCGACGAGGGGATTTTCACAGTAACGTCAGTGCCGGGTTAATGTAAACCTACTTGTGACACTAATAAAGATTATTATTAATGTGGCGACGAGGGGATTTTCACAGTAACGTCAGTGCCGGGTTAATGTAAACCTACTTGTGACACTAATAAAGATTATTATTAATGTGGCGACGAGGATATTTTCACAGTAACGTCAGTGCCGCGTTAATGTAAACCTACTTGTGACACTAATAAAGATTATTATTAATGTGGCGACGAGGGGACTTTCACAGTAACGTCAGTGCCGGGTTAATGTAAGCCGACTTGTGACACTAATAAAGATTATTATTAATGTGGCGACGAGGGGCTTTTCACAGTAACGTCAGTGCCGGGTTAATGTAAACCTACTTGTGACACTAATAAAGATTATTATTAATGTGGCGACGAGGGGATTTTCACAGTAACGTCAGTGCCGGGTTAATGTAAACCTACTTGTGACACTAATAAAGATTATTATTAATGTGGCGACGAGGGGATTTTCACAGTAACGTCAGTGCCGGGTTAATGTAAGCCTACTTGTGACGCTAATAAAGATTATTACTAATGTGGCGACGAGGGGACTTTCACAGTAACGTCAGTGCCGGGTTAATGTAAACCTACTTGTGACACTAATAAAGATTATTATTAATGTGGCGACGAGGGTATTTTCACAGTAACGTCAGTGCTGGGTTAATGTAAACCTACTTGTGACACTAATAAAGATTATTACTAATGTGGCGACGAGGGGACTTTCACAGTAACGTCAGTGCCTGGTTAATGTAAACCTACTTGTGACACTAATAAAGATTATTACTAATGTGGCGACGAGGGGACTTTCACAGTAACGTCAGTGCCGGGTTAATGTAAACCTACTTGTGACACTAATAAAGATTATTATTAATGTGGCGACGAGGGTATTTTCACAGTAACGTCAGTGCCGGGTTAATGTAAACCTACTTGTGACACTAATAAAGATTATTATTAATGTGGCGACGAGGGTATTTTCACAGTAACGTCAGTGCCGGGTTAATGTGAGCCGTCTTGTGACACTAATAAAGATTATTATTAATGTGGCGACGAGGGGATTTTCACAGTAACGTCAGTGCCGGGTTAATGTAAACCTACTTGTGACACTAATAAAGATTATTATTAATGTGGCGACGAGGGGATTTTCACAGTAACGTCAGTGCCGGGTTAATGTAAACCTACTTGTGACACTAATAAAGATTATTATTAATGTGGCGACGAGGATATTTTCACAGTAACGTCAGTGCCGCGTTAATGTAAACCTACTTGTGACACTAATAAAGATTATTATTAATGTGGCGACGAGGGGACTTTCACAGTAACGTCAGTGCCGGGTTAATGTAAGCCGACTTGTGACACTAATAAAGATTATTATTAATGTGGCGACGAGGGGCTTTTCACAGTAACGTCAGTGCCGGGTTAATGTAAACCTACTTGTGACACTAATAAAGATTATTATTAATGTGGCGACGAGGGGATTTTCACAGTAACGTCAGTGCCGGGTTAATGTAAACCTACTTGTGACACTAATAAAGATTATTATTAATGTGGCGACGAGGGGATTTTCACAGTAAC
Source organism: Scyliorhinus torazame (assembly GCF_047496885.1). Lineage (NCBI taxonomy): Eukaryota > Metazoa > Chordata > Chondrichthyes > Carcharhiniformes > Scyliorhinidae > Scyliorhinus > Scyliorhinus torazame. Next base: position 82,288,819 of record NC_092729.1, read on the forward strand.
GTCAGTGCTGGGTTAATGTGAGCCTACTTGTGACACTAATAAAGATTATTATTAATGTGGCGACGAGGGGATTTTCACAGTAACGTCAGTGCCGCGTTAATGTAAGCCTACTCGTGACACTAATAAAGATTATTATTAATGTGGCGACGAGGGGATTTTCACAGTAACGTCAGTGCCAGGTTAATGTAAACCTACTTGTGACACTAATAAAGATTATTATCAATGTGACGACGAGGGGATTTTCACAGTAACGTCAGTGCCGGGTTAATGTGAGCCTACTTGTGACACTAATAAAGATTATTATTAATGTGGCGATGAGGGTATTTTCACAGTAACGTCAGTGCCAGGTTAATGTAAACCTACTTGTGACACTAATAAAGATTATTATTAATGTGGCGACGAGGGGATTTTCACAGTAACGTCAGTGCCGGGTTAATGTGAGCCTACTTGTGACACTAATAAAGATTATTATTAATGTGGCGATGAGGGTATTTTCACAGTAATGTCAGTGCCGGGTTAATGTGAGCCCACTTGTGACACTAATAAAGATTATTATTAATGTGGCGACGAGGGGATTTTCACAGTAACGTCAGTGCCGGGTTAATGTAAGCCTACTTGTGACACTAAGATTGTACATGAGAGATCTGGGAGTTCAGGTCCATTGTACCCTGAAGGTGACAACGCAGGTCGACAGAGTGGTCAAGAAGGCCTACGGCCTACTTGCCTTCATCGGACGGGGTATTGAGTACAAGAGTCGGCAGGTCATGTTACAGTTGTACAGGACTTTGGTTAGGCCACATTTGGAATACTGCGTGCCGTTCTGGTCGCCACATTACCAGAAGGATGTGGATGCTTTCGAGAGGGTGCAGAGGAGGTTCACCGGGATGTTGCCTGGTATGGAGGGTGCTAGCTACGAAGAGAGGTTGAGTAGATTAGGATTGTTTTCGTTGGAAAGACGGAGGTTGAGAGGGGGGACCTGATTGAGGTCTACAAAATTCTGAGAGGTATGGACAGGGGGGTGGATCGCAACACGCTTTTTCCAAGAGCGGGGGTGCCAATTACGAGGGGGTCCCGATTTCAAGGTGAGAGGGGGAAAGTTTAAGGGAGATGTGCGGGGAAAGTTTTTTACGCAGAGGGTGCCTGGAACGCTTTGCCAGCGGAGGTGGTAGAGGCGGGCACGATAGCATCATTCAAGATGCGTCTAGACAGATATATGAACGGGCGGGGAACAGGGGGAAGTAGATCCTTGGAAAATAGGCGACAGGTTTAGATAGGGGATCTGGATCGGCGCAGGCTGGGAGGGGCGAAGGGCCTGTTCCCGGGCTGTCATTTTCAGTCCCTCAGCTGTTAAAGCAGTTTCCCGGGTCACATACAACCAGGCGACCCCTGTGTTCACCAATGCACCGGGGACGAGATTTGCCGCTCCATTTAAAACTGCTCAGTTACCTTTTCGTGTGAAACTCTCCTTCCCGGTCACAGATTGTCCGTGTGTCTCTCTCTCTCTCTCTCTCTCTAGAGGCACCGGCTCGGCCAACACTCTACCTTCAGCTACAGGTCCCGGTCTTCGTGAGGGGCGAAAGCGTGGAGCTGGTGTGCGTGGCGGAAGGGGCGAGGAGGGGGCGCCGGTTTAGCCTGTCCCGGCTTGGCGCGGAGGAACCGCTGCAGACGCAGCGGGCCCAGTCCTGGAGCAAGTTCGTCGTCTTCCAGCTGCGGGAGGAGGTGGCGATTGGCACCCAGGTGTACACCTGCTCCTATTGGGCGTGGGCACCGGGATCGGACGTGCTCTCGGCGCAGAGCGAGACGGTGGCCGTCACGGTAATCGGTACGAGCAATCTTTCGTGTCTTAGTAATCTGCTCGTCAAACGTACACACTAATCCTAACTAACTCCAACCAACACTAACTGATCAAAACTAACCCTAACTAACACTAACCCTAACTCCGACTAACTCTAACCAACACTAACTAAACAAACTAACTCTAACCAACACTAACTAAACAAACTAACCCTAACCAACACTAACCCTAACTCCGACTAACTCTAACCAACACTAACTAAACAAACTAACCCTAACCAACACTAACCCTAACTCCGACTAACTCTAACCAACACTAACTAAACAAAACTAACTGTAACCAACTCTAACCCTAACTCCGACTAACTCTAACCAACACTAACTAAACAAACTAACTGTAACTAACACTAACCCTAACTCCAACTAACTCTAACCAACACTAACTAAACAAAATTAACACTATCCACACTAACTAACCAAAACTAACTGTAACCACCACTAATCCTAACTCCAACTAACCCTAACCAACACTCACCCTAACTCCGACTAACTCTAAACACTAACTGACCGAAACTAACTCTAACCAACACTGACGCTAACTCCGACTAGCTCTAACCATACTAACTGACCGAACTAACTCTAACCAACACTAACCCTAACTCCGACTAACTCTAACCAACACTAACTGCCAGAACCAACTCTAACCAACACTAACTCCAACCATCTCTAACCAACACTAACTGACTGAAACTAACTCTAATCAACACTAACCCGAATTCCAACTAACTCTAACGAACACTAACTGACTGAAACTAACTCTAACCAACACTGACCCGAACAATGACTAACTCTAACCAACACTAACTAAACAAAACTAACTATAACCAACACTAACAAAACAAAACTAACTGTAACCAACACTAACCCTAACTCCAACTAACTCTAATCAACACTAACCCTATCTCTGACTAACTCTAACCAACACTAACCCTAACTCTGGCTAACTCTAACCAACACTAACCCTAACTCCAACTAACACTAACCAACACTAATTGACCAAAACTAACTCTAACCAACACTAACTCCAACTAACTCTAACCAACACTAACTAAACAAAACTAACTCTAACCAACGCTAACCCGAACTCCGACTAATTCTAACTGTTATGGGCCAGGGTTAAGAAAACTCCAAAGTATAACACGGAGTTCACCTGACCGTTAACCGTTTCTTGAATTTGGTTACTCTGGACACGAGGGGCTGCCTTTCAGCGGTTATTCAACAGAATTCTCACGCTGAAAAACAAGCTTTATTCTACGAATTTAGTGAACATTTTTATAAACACACACACAGGAAAAATTATTAACTACAAACATAAAGTCCCCACACACAGCTACAGTAATCCATGTATAACCCTTAATGAATTCCCCCTTAACTGTTCCAATTCAATAACAAAATCCAAGTAAAACCAGAAAGCCCTTTTCAAAAGTGTGGTCGGTCAGCACACGGTATTCTCACTGGTATAAGACTTGTTATTGTTTCTCTGTCCCCTTTCCAAACAGCGGGTTTGAATTCCTCCCAGAATGCAATTCTCCCTCGTCCGTTACCAAGCAGCCTGGGAGCAGCTTTTCGAAGTGAAGATGGAGAGACCCTCCCTTCACCCTGTCCAGTTCAAACCCAGTCCAGAACTCAAAGCGAAAGTAAAAACTCTCAGAGCCACAGCCCAGCTCCGCCCACGCCATGACATCACCGAAGCCATGTGATAGGACACATTTCTTTAAGGGGCACTCCCATGACACTCTGAACCTGTACCCCGAGATCTCTTTGCTCTGTAAGTCTCCCCAACTCCCTACCGTTAACTGAGTAGCTCCAAAGGCAGCACGGTGGCGCAGTGGTTAGCACTGCTGCCTCACGGCGCCGAGGTCCCTGGTTCGACGCCGGCTCTGGGTCACTGTCGGTGTGGAGGTTGCACATTCTCCCCGTGTCTGCGTCGGTTTCACCCCCACAGGTGTGCAGGGTACATAGAACATAGAACATAGAACGATACAGCGCAATACAGGCCCTTCGGCCCACGATGTTGCACCGAAACAAAAGCCATCTAACCTACACTATGCCATTATCATCCATATGCTTATCCAATAAACTTTTGAATGCCCTCAATGTTGGCGAGTTCACTACTGTAGCAGGTAGGGCATTCCACGGCCTCACTACTCTTTGCGTAAAGAACCTACCTCTGACCTCTGTCCTATATCTATTACCCCTCAGTTTAAAGCTATGTCCCCTCGTGCCAGCCATATCCATCCGCGGGAGAAGGCTCTCACTGTCCACCCTATCCAACCCCCTGATCATTTTGTATTCCTCTATTAAGTCTCCTCTTAACCTTCTTCTCTCCAACGAAAATAACCTCAAGTCCATCAGCCTTTCCTCATAAGATTTTCCCTCCATACCAGGCAACATCCTGGTAAATCTCCTCTGCACCCGCTCCAAAGCCTCCACGTCCTTCCTATAGCGCGGTGACCAGAACTGTACGCAATACTCCAAATGCGGCTGTGCCAGAGTTCTGTACAGCTGCAACATGACCTCCTGACTCCGGAACTCAATCCCTCTACCAATAAAGGCCAACACTCCATAGGCCTTCTTCACAACCCTATCAACCTGGGTGGCAACTTTCAGGGATCTATGTACATGGACACCTAGATCCCTCTGCTCATCCACACTTCCAAGAACTTTACCATTAGCCAAATATTCCGCATTCCTGTTATTCCTTCCAAAGTGAATCACCTCACACTTCTCTACATTAAACTCCATTTGCCACCTCTCAGCCCAGCTCTGCAGCTTATCTATATCCCTCTGTAACCTGCTACATCCTTCCACACTATCGACAACACCACCGACTTTAGTATCATCTGCAAATTTACTCACCCACCCTTCTGCGCCTTCCTCTAGGTCATTGATAAAAATGACAAACAGCAACGGCCCCAGAACAGATCCTTGTGGTACTCCACTTGTGACTGAACTCCATTCTGAACATTTCCCATCAACCACCACCCTCTGTCTTCTTTCAGCTAGGCAATTTCTGATCCACATCTCTAAATCACCCTCAATCCCCAGCCTCCGTATTTTCTGCAATAGCCTACCGTGGGGAACCTTATCAAACGCTTTGCTGAAATCCATATACACCACATCAACTGCTCTACCCTCGTCTACCTGTTCAGTCACCTTCTCAAAGAACTCGATAAGGTTTGTGAGGCATGACCTACCCTTCACAAAGCCATGCTGACTATCCCTGATCATATTATTCCTATCTAGATGATTATAAATCTTGTCTCTTATAATCCCCTCCAAGACTTTACCCACTACAGACGTGAGGCTCACTGGTCTGTAGTTGCCGGGGTTGTCTCTACTCCCCTTTTTGAACAAAGGGACCACATTTGCTGTCCTCCAGTCCTCTGGCACTATTCCTGTAGCCAATGATGACATAAAAATCAAAGCCAAAGGTCCAGCAATCTCTTCCCTGGCCTCCCATAGAATCCTAGGATAAATCCCATCAGGTCCCGGGGACTTATCTATTTTCAGCCTGTCCAGAATTGCCAACACCTCTTCCCTACGTACCTCAATGCCATCTATTCTATTAGCCTGGGGCTCAGCATTCTCCTCCACAACATTATCTTTTTCCTGAGTGAATACTGACGAAAAATATTCATTTAGTATCTCGCCTATCTCTTCAGACTCCACACACAATTTCCCATCCCTGTCCTTGACTGGTCCTACTCTTCCCCTAGTCATTCGCTTATTCCTGACATACCTATAGAAAGCTTTTGGGTTTTCCTTGATCCTTCCTGCCAAATACTTCTCATGTCCCCTCCTTGCTCGTCTTAGCTCTCTCTTTAGATCCTTCCTCGCTACCTTGTAACTATCCATCGCCCCAACCGAAACTTCACACCTCATCTTCACATAGGCCTCCTTCTTCCTCTTAACAAGAGATTCCACTTCCCTGGTAAACCACGGTTCCCTCGCTCGACGCCTTCCTCCCTGTCTGACCGGTACATACTTATCAAGAACACGCAGTAGCTGATCCTTGTACAAGCCCCACTTATCCAGTGTGCCCAACACTTGCAGCCTACTTCTCCACCTTATCCCCCCCAAGTCACGTCTAATGGCATCATAATTGCCCTTCCCCCAGCTATAACTCTTGCCCTGCGGTGTATACTTATCCCTTTCCATCATTAACGTAAACGTCACCGTATTCCTATCTAGATGATTATAAATCTTGTCTCTTATAATCCCCTCCAAGACTTTACCCACTACAGACGTGAGGCTCACTGGTCTATAGTTGCCGGGGTTGTCTCTGCTCCCCTTCTTGAACAAAGGGACCACATTTGCTATCCTCCAGTCCTCTGGCACTATTCCTGTAGCCAATGATGACATAAAAATCAAAGCCAAAGGTCCAGCAATCTCTTCCCTGGCCCCCCAGAGAATCCTAGGATAAATCCCATCAGGTCCCGGGGACTTATCTATTTTCAGCCTGTCCAGAATTGCCAACACCTCTTCCCTACGTACCTCAATGCCATCTATTCTATTAGCCTGGGGCTCAGCATTCTCCTCCACAACATTATCTTTTTCCTGAGTGAATACTGACGAAAAATATTCATTTAGTATCTCGCCTATCTCTTCAGACGCCACGCACAACTTCCCGAGGTGGATTGGCCGCGCTAAATTGTCCCTTAATTGGAAAAAATGAATTGGGTACTCCAAATTTAAAGAAAGGAAAATGTTTCAAAAACCGTGTCGGTCCCGCTCCGGTTCGATCGACCCAAACGCATCGCCTCACATTTATCCAAATTAAACGGCATCTTCTGTGCATTGGGCCACTGCCCCAATTGGTCGCGAGAGGGGAGGGGGAGAGCCCCAAAGGACCCGGGCCGCAGAAATCCCGGCGTCGGGGAACGGCGACCGACGCAAAGAACAAAGAACAAAGAAAAGCACCACTTTGGTTCGGGCTCCCCCCGGGGGGGGGGGGGTGACTCCCCGACACCATCGGACCCGGAGTCACGAGGGGAGGTGATCGGGAAAAAGCGGACGCACTCTCAGTCCAGGCGGAAGGGCTCCCGGAGCTTCTTGGAGAGAGGGTGGGGGGCGTTGGTTCAAAGATCAAGATTTTTCCTCAGTGACGCGCAGGGTGTCTTGTTACGGGGAGCGGGGGGGTTCTGCAAGATACCCAATCACCCTCCAGGTTGAGTAGGAACCCTACCAAACCCCGACGTCTTCTTGTGATTCCGCAGAGCGAGCCCCCAAACCGACGATCGCCCCCGAGGGAGCCTATCGGACGTTTGTCGAAGGCGAGGCGGTAAGAATCGCCTGTACAGCTCCCTGGGCCCTCACCAACGCCACGTTCCTGCTGTACCAGGGCACGGAGGACGAGGCCAGCGCCTCGGCGACCAGCACACCGGGCAGCAACGCCACCACCTTCGACACCGGCGGGGGCGCGGGCGTGGGCAGGCGGGATTACAGCTGCGCCTACGTCACGGAGGTGTCGGAGAGACGGATCGAGTCGCAGCGCAGCGAGACGGTGCGGATCCGGGTGGAGAGTACGTCCAGGGGTCCGGAGGGTCGAGGGGGGCAGCGCTCGGTGGGGAGGCCGCGGGAGGTGGAGCGTCAGCCTGGGGGCGTCTCCAACCCTACAATCCGCATGAGGATTAGATGAGAATTGTAGGGGCCGGAGGAGGTTACAGAGATAGGGAGGGAGGGAGGGATTGGAACAGGAGGATGAGAATTGTAGGGGCTGGAGGAGGTTACAGAGATAGGGAGGGAGGGAGGGATTTGAACAGGAGGATGAGAATTGTAGGGGCTGGAGGAGGTTACAGAGATAGGGAGGGAGGGAGGGAGGGATTTGAACAGGAGGATGGGAATTGTAGGGGCTGGAGGAGGTTACAGAGATAGGGAGGGAGGGAGCGAGGGAAGGATTTGAAGAGGAGGATGAGAATTGTAGGGGTTGGAGGAGGTTACAGAGATAGGGAGGGAGGGAGGGATTTGAACAGGAGGATGGGAATTGTAGGGGCTGGAGGAGGTTACAGAGATAGGGAGGGAGGGGGCGAGGGAGGGATTTGAACAGGAGGATGAGAATTGTAGGGGCCGGAGGAGGTTACAGAGATAGGGAGGGAGGGGGCGAGGGATTTGAACAGGAGGATGGGAATTGTAGGGGCTGGAGGAGGTTACAGAGATAGGGAGGGAGGGAGGGAGGGATTTGAACAGGAGGATGGGAATTGTAGGGGCTGGAGGAGGTTACAGAGATAGGGAGGGAGGGAGGGATTTGAACTGGAGGATGAGAATTGTAGGGGCTGGAGGAGGTTACAGAGATAGGGAGGGAGGGATTTGAACAGCAGGATGGGAATTGTAGGGGCTGGGGGAGGTTACAGAGAGAGGGAGGGAGGGAGGGATTTGAACAGGAGGATGGGAATTGTAGGGGCTGGAGGAGGTTACAGAGATAGGGAGGGAGGGAGGGATTTGAACAGGAGGATGGGAATTGTAGGGGCTGGAGGAGGTTACAGAGATAGGGAGGGAGCGAGTGAGGGATTTGAACAGGAGGATGGGAATTGTAGGGGCTGGAGGAGGTTACAGAGATGGGGAGGGAGGGAGGGATTTGAACAGGAGGATGAGAATTGTGGGGGCTGGAGGTGGTTACAGAGATAAGGAGGGAGAGGGCGAGGGAGGGATTTGAACAGGAGAATGGGAATTGTAGGGGCTGGAGGAGGTTACAGAGATAGGGAGGGGGCGAGGGAGGGATTTGAACAGGACGATGAGAATTGTAGGGGCTGGAGGAGGTTACAGAGATAGGGAGTGGGCGAGGGAGGGATTTGAACAGGAGGATGGGAATTGTAGGGGCTGGAGGAGGTTACAGAGATAGGGAGGGAGGGAGGGATTTGAACAGGAGGATGGGAATTGTAGGGGCTGGAGGAGGTTACAGAGATAGGGATGGAGGGAGGGATTTGAACAGGAGGATGAGAATTGTAGGGGCTGGAGGAGGTTACAGAGATAGGGAGGGAGGGAGGGAGGGATTTAAACAGGAGGATGGGAATTGTAGGGTCTGGAGGAGGTTACAGAGATAGGGAGGGAGGGAGGGAGGGATTTAAACAGGAGGATGGGAATTGTAGGGGCTGGAGGAGGTTACAGAGATAGGGAGGGAGGGAGGGAGGGATTTAAACAGGAGGATGAGAATTGTAGGGGCTGGAGGAGGTTACAGAGATAGGGAGGGAGAGGGCGAGGGAACGATTTGAACAGGAGGATGGGAATTGTAGGGGCTGGAGGAGGTTACAGAGATATGGAGGGATGGAGGGATTTGAACAGGAGGATGGGAATTGTAGGGGCTGGAGGAGGTTACAGAGAATGGGAGGGAGGGAGGGATTTGAACAGGAGGATGGGAATTGTAGGGGCTGGAGGAGGTTACAGAGATAGGGAGGGGGCGAGGGAGGGATTTGAACAGGACGATGGGAATTGTAGGGGCTGGAGGAGGTTACAGAGATAGGGAGGGAGGGAGCGAGGGAGGGATTTGAACAGGAGGATGGGAATTGTAGGGGCTGGAGGAGGTTACAGAGATAGGGAGGGAGGGAGGGATCTGAACAGGAGGATGAGAATTGTAGGGGCTGGAGGAGGTTACAGAGATAGGGGGCGAGGGAGGGATTTGAACAGGAGGATGGGAATTGTAGGGGCTGGAGGAGGTTACAGAGATAGGGACGGAGGGAGCGATGGAGGGATTTGAACAGGAGGATGGGAATTGTAGGGGCTGGAGGAGGTTACAGAGATAGGGAGGGAGGGAGGGATTGGAACAGGAGGATGGGAATTGTAGGGGCTGGAGGAGGTTACAGAGATAGGGAGGGAGGGATCTGAACAGGAGGATGAGAATTGTAGGGGCTGGAGGAGGTTACAGAGATAGGGAGCGAGGGAGGGATTTGAACAGGAGGACGGGAATTGTAGGGGCTGGAGGAGGTTACAGAGATAGGGAGGGAGGGAGCGAGGGAGGGATTTGAACAGGAGGATGAGAATTGTAGGGGCTGGAGGAGGTTACAGAGATAGGGAGGGAGGGAGGGATTTGAACAGGAGGCTGGGAATTGTAGGGGCTGGAGGAGGTTACAGAGATAGGGAGGGAGGGAGGGATTTGAACAGGAGGATGGGAATTGTAGGGGCTGGAGGAGGTTACAGAGATAGGGAGGGATGGAGGGATTTGAACAGGGGGATGGGAATTGTCGGGGCTGGAGGAGGTTACAGAGATAGGGAGGGAGGGAGGGATTTGAACAGGAGGATGGGAATTGTAGGGGCTGGAGGAGGTTACAGAGATAGGGAGGTATGGAGGGATTTGAACAGGGGGATGGGAATTGTAGGGGCTGGAGGAGGTTACAGAGATAGGGAGGGAGGGAGGGAGGGATTTGAACAGGAGGATGAGAATTGTAGGGGCTGGAGGAGGTTACAGAGATAGGGAGGGAGGGAGGGATTTGAACAGGAGGATGAGAATTGTAGGGGCTGGAGGAGGTTACAGAGATAGGGAGGGAGGGAGGGAGGGATTTGAACAGGAGGATGAGAATTGTAGGGGCTGGAGGAGGTTACAGAGATAGGGAGGGAGGGAGGGAGGGATTTGAACAGGAGGATGAGAATTGTAGGGGCTGGAGGAGGTTACAGAGATAGGAAGGGAGGGAGGCAGGGATTTGAACAGGAGGATGGGAATTGTAGTGGCTTGAGGAGGTTATGGAGATAGGGAGGGAGGGGGCGAGGGAGGGATTTGAACAGGAGTATGAGAATTGTGGGGGCTGGAGGAGGTTACAGAGATAGGGAGGGAGGGGGCGAGGGAGGGATTTGAACAGGAGGATGAGAATTGTAGGGGCTGGAGGAGGTTACAGAGATAGGGAGGGAGGGAGCGAGGGAGGGATTTGAACAGGGGGATGGGAATTGTAGGGGCTGGAGGAGGTGACAGAGATAGGGAGGGAGGGAGGTATTTGAACAGGAGGATGGGAATTGTCGGGGCTGGAGGAGGTTACAGATATAGGGAGGGAGGGAGGGATTTGAACAGGAGGATGGGAATTGTAGGGGCTGGAGGAGGTGACAGAGATAGGGAGGGAGGGAGGGATTTGAACAGGAGGATGGGAATTGTATGGGCTGGAGGAGGTTACAGAGATAGGGAGGGAGGGAGGGATTTGAACTGGAGGATGGGAATTGTAGGGGCTGGAGGAGGTTACAGAGATGGGGGGAGGGGGGCGAGGGAGGGATTTGAACAGGAGGATGAGAATTGTCGGGGCTGGAGGAGGTTACAGAGATAGGGAGGGAGGGAGGGATTTGAACAGGAGGATGGGAATTGTAGGGGCTGGAGGAGGTTACAGAGATAGGGAGGGAGGGGGCGAGGGAGGAATTTGAACAGGAGGATGGGAATTGTAGGGGCTGGAGGAGGTTACAGAGATAGGGAGGGAGGGAGGGATTTGAACAGGAGGATGGGAATTGTAGGGGCTGGAGGAGGTTACAGAGATAGGGAGGGAGGGAGGGATTTGAACAGGAGGATGAGAATTGTCGGGGCTGGAGGAGGTTACAGAGATAGGGAGGGAGGGAGGGATTTGAACAGGAGGATGGGAATTGTAGGGGCTGGAGGAGGTTACAGAGATAGGGATGAGGGGGCGAGGGAGGAATTTGAACAGGAGGATGGGAATTGTAGGGGCTGGAGGAGGTTACAGAGATAGGGAGGGAGGGAGGGATTTGAACAGGAGGATGGGAATTGTATGGGCTGGAGGAGGTTACAGAGATAGGGAGGGAGGGAGGGATTTGAACTGGAGGATGGGAATTGTAGGGGCTGGAGGAGGTTACAGAGATGGGGGGAGGGGGGCGAGGGAGGGATTTGAACAGGAGGATGAGAATTGTCGGGGCTGGAGGAGGTTACAGAGATAGGGAGGGAGGGAGTGAGGGATTTGAACAGGAGGATGGGAATTGTAGGGGCTGGAGGAGGTTACAGAGTTGGGGAGGGAGGGATTTGAACACGACGATGAGAATTGTAGGGGCTGGAGGAGGTTACAGAGATAAGGAGGGAGTGGGCGAGGGAGGGATTTGAACAGGAGAATGAGAATTGTAGGGGCTGGAGGAGGTTACAGAGATAGGGAGGGGGCGAGGGAGGGATTTGTACAGGAGGATGGGAATTGTCGGGGCTGGAGGAGGTTACAGAGATGGGGAGGGAGCGAGGGAGGGATTTGAAGAGGGGGATGGGAATTGTAGGGGCTGGAGGAGGTTACAGAGATAGGGAGGGAGGGGGCGAGGAACGAATTTGAACAGGAGGATCGGAATTGTAGGGGCTGGAGGAGGTTACAGAGATAGGGAGGGAGGGAGGGATTTGAACTGGAGGATGGGAATTGTAGGGGCTGAAGGAGGTTACAGAGATGGGGGGAGGGGGGCGAGGGAGGGATTTGAACAGGAGGATGAGAATTGTCGGGGCTGGAGGAGGTTACAGAGATAGGGAGGGAGGGGGCGAGGGAGGGATTTGAACAGGAGGATGGGAATTGTAGGGGCTGGAGGAGGTTACAGAGATAGGGAGGGAGGGATTTGAACAGGAGGATGAGAATTGTAGGGGCTGGAGGAGGTTACAGAGATAGGGAGGGAGCGAGGGAGGGATTTGAACAGGAGGATGAGAATTGTAGGGGCTGGAGGAGGTTACAGAGATAGGGAGGGAGCGAGTGAGGGATTTGAACAGGAGGATGGGAATTGTAGGGGCTGGAGGAGGTTACAGAGATGGGGAGGGAGGGAGGGATTTGAACAGGAGAATGAGAATTGTAGGGGCTGGAGGAGGTTACAGAGATAGGGAGGGAGGGATTTGAACAGGAGAATGGGAATTGTAGGGGCTGGAGGAGGTTACAGAGATAGGGAGGGGGCGAGGGAGGGATTTGAACAGGACGATGAGAATTGTAGGGGCTGGAGGAGGTTACAGAGATAGGGAGGGAGGGAGGGATTTGAACAGGAGGATGGGAATTGTAGGGGCTGGAGGAGGTTACAGAGATAGGGATGGAGGGAGGGATTTGAACAGGAGGATGAGAATTGTAGGTGCTGGAGGAGGTTACAGAGATAGGGAGGGAGGGAGGGAGGGATTTAAACAGGAGGATGGGAATTGTAGGGTCTGGAGGAGGTTACAGAGCTAGGGAGGGAGGGAGGGAGGGATTTAAACAGGAGGATGGGAATTGTAGGGGCTGGAGGAGGTTACAGAGATAGGGAGGGAGGGATTTAAACAGGAGGATGAGAATTGTAGGGGCTGGAGGAGGTTACAGAGATAGGGAGGGAGGGAGGGAGGGATTTGAACAGGAGGATGAGAATTGTAGGGGCTGGAGGAGGTTACAGAGATAGGGAGGAAGAGGGCGAGGGAACGATTTCAACAGAAGGATGGGAATTGTAGGGTCTGGAGGAGGTTACAGAGCTAGGGACGGAGGGAGCGAGGGAGGGATTTGAACAGGAGGATGAGAATTGTAGGGGCTGGAGGAGGTTACAGAGATAGGGAGCGAGGGAGGGATTTGAACAGGAGGATGGGAATTGTCGGGGCTGGAGGAGGTTACAGAGATAGGGAGGGAGGGGGCGAGGGAGGGATTTGAACAGGAGGATGGGAATTGTAGGGGCTGGAGGAGGTTACAGAGATAGGGAGGGAGGGATTTGAACAGGAGGATGAGAATTGTAGGGGCTGGAGGAGGTTACAGAGATAGGGAGGGAGCGAGGGAGGGATTTGAACAGGAGGATGAGAATTGTAGGGGCTGGAGGAGGTTACAGAGATAGGGAGGGAGCGAGTGAGGGATTTGAACAGGAGGATGGGAATTGTAGGGGCTGGAGGAGGTTACAGAGATGGGGAGGGAGGGAGGGATTTGAACAGGAGAATGAGAATTGTAGGGGCTGGAGGAGGTTACAGAGATAGGGAGGGAGGGATTTGAACAGGAGAATGGGAATTGTAGGGGCTGGAGGAGGTTACAGAGATAGGGAGGGGGCGAGGGAGGGATTTGAACAGGACGATGAGAATTGTAGGGGCTGGAGGAGGTTACAGAGATAGGGAGGGAGGGAGGGATTTGAACAGGAGGATGGGAATTGTAGGGGCTGGAGGAGGTTACAGAGATAGGGATGGAGGGAGGGATTTGAACAGGAGGATGAGAATTGTAGGTGCTGGAGGAGGTTACAGAGATAGGGAGGGAGGGAGGGAGGGATTTAAACAGGAGGATGGGAATTGTAGGGTCTGGAGGAGGTTACAGAGCTAGGGAGGGAGGGAGGGAGGGATTTAAACAGGAGGATGGGAATTGTAGGGGCTGGAGGAGGTTACAGAGATAGGGAGGGAGGGATTTAAACAGGAGGATGAGAATTGTAGGGGCTGGAGGAGGTTACAGAGATAGGGAGGGAGGGAGGGAGGGATTTGAACAGGAGGATGAGAATTGTAGGGGCTGGAGGAGGTTACAGAGATAGGGAGGAAGAGGGCGAGGGAACGATTTCAACAGAAGGATGGGAATTGTAGGGTCTGGAGGAGGTTACAGAGCTAGGGACGGAGGGAGCGAGGGAGGGATTTGAACAGGAGGATGAGAATTGTAGGGGCTGGAGGAGGTTACAGAGATAGGGAGGGAGGGATTTGAACAGCAGGATGGGAATTGTAGGGGCTGGGGGAGGTTACAGAGAGAGGGAGGGAGGGAGGGATTTGAACAGGAGGATGGGAATTGTAGGGGCTGGAGGAGGTTACAGAGATAGGGAGGGAGGGAGGGATTTGAACAGGAGGATGGGAATTGTAGGGGCTGGAGGAGGTTACAGAGATAGGGAGGGAGCGAGTGAGGGATTTGAACAGGAGGATGGGAATTGTAGGGGCTGGAGGAGGTTACAGAGATGGGGAGGGAGGGAGGGATTTGAACAGGAGGATGAGAATTGTGGGGGCTGGAGGTGGTTACAGAGATAAGGAGGGAGAGGGCGAGGGAGGGATTTGAACAGGAGAATGGGAATTGTAGGGGCTGGAGGAGGTTACAGAGATAGGGAGGGGGCGAGGGAGGGATTTGAACAGGACGATGAGAATTGTAGGGGCTGGAGGAGGTTACAGAGATAGGGAGTGGGCGAGGGAGGGATTTGAACAGGAGGATGGGAATTGTAGGGGCTGGAGGAGGTTACAGAGATAGGGAGGGAGGGAGGGATTTGAACAGGAGGATGGGAATTGTAGGGGCTGGAGGAGGTTACAGAGATAGGGATGGAGGGAGGGATTTGAACAGGAGGATGAGAATTGTAGGGGCTGGAGGAGGTTACAGAGATAGGGAGGGAGGGAGGGAGGGATTTAAACAGGAGGATGGGAATTGTAGGGTCTGGAGGAGGTTACAGAGATAGGGAGGGAGGGAGGGAGGGATTTAAACAGGAGGATGGGAATTGTAGGGGCTGGAGGAGGTTACAGAGATAGGGAGGGAGGGAGGGAGGGATTTAAACAGGAGGATGAGAATTGTAGGGGCTGGAGGAGGTTACAGAGATAGGGAGGGAGAAGGCGAGGGAACGATTTGAACAGGAGGATGGGAATTGTAGGGGCTGGAGGAGGTTACAGAGATATGGAGGGATGGAGGGATTTGAACAGGAGGATGGGAATTGTAGGGGCTGGAGGAGGTTACAGAGAATGGGAGGGAGGGAGGGATTTGAACAGGAGGATGGGAATTGTAGGGGCTGGAGGAGGTTACAGAGATAGGGAGGGGGCGAGGGAGGGATTTGAACAGGACGATGGGAATTGTAGGGGCTGGAGGAGGTTACAGAGATAGGGAGGGAGGGAGCGAGGGAGGGATTTGAACAGGAGGATGGGAATTGTAGGGGCTGGAGGAGGTTACAGAGATAGGGAGGGAGGGAGGGATCTGAACAGGAGGATGAGAATTGTAGGGGCTGGAGGAGGTTACAGAGATAGGGGGCGAGGGAGGGATTTGAACAGGAGGATGGGAATTGTAGGGGCTGGAGGAGGTTACAGAGATAGGGACGGAGGGAGCGATGGAGGGATTTGAACAGGAGGATGGGAATTGTAGGGGCTGGAGGAGGTTACAGAGATAGGGAGGGAGGGAGGGATTGGAACAGGAGGATGGGAATTGTAGGGGCTGGAGGAGGTTACAGAGATAGGGAGGGAGGGATCTGAACAGGAGGATGAGAATTGTAGGGGCTGGAGGAGGTTACAGAGATAGGGAGCGAGGGAGGGATTTGAACAGGAGGACGGGAATTGTAGGGGCTGGAGGAGGTTACAGAGATAGGGAGGGAGGGAGCGAGGGAGGGATTTGAACAGGAGGATGAGAATTGTAGGGGCTGGAGGAGGTTACAGAGATAGGGAGGGAGGGAGGGATTTGAACAGGAGGCTGGGAATTGTAGGGGCTGGAGGAGGTTACAGAGATAGGGAGGGAGGGAGGGATTTGAACAGGAGGATGGGAATTGTAGGGGCTGGAGGAGGTTACAGAGATAGGGAGGGATGGAGGGATTTGAACAGGGGGATGGGAATTGTCGGGGCTGGAGGAGGTTACAGAGATAGGGAGGGAGGGAGGGATTTGAACAGGAGGATGGGAATTGTAGGGGCTGGAGGAGGTTACAGAGATAGGGAGGTATGGAGGGATTTGAACAGGGGGATGGGAATTGTAGGGGCTGGAGGAGGTTACAGAGATAGGGAGGGAGGGAGGGAGGGATTTGAACAGGAGGATGAGAATTGTAGGGGCTGGAGGAGGTTACAGAGATAGGGAGGGAGGGAGGGATTTGAACAGGAGGATGAGAATTGTAGGGGCTGGAGGAGGTTACAGAGATAGGGAGGGAGGGAGGGAGGGATTTGAACAGGAGGATGAGAATTGTAGGGGCTGGAGGAGGTTACAGAGATAGGGAGGGAGGGAGGGAGGGATTTGAACAGGAGGATGAGAATTGTAGGGGCTGGAGGAGGTTACAGAGATAGGAAGGGAGGGAGGCAGGGATTTGAACAGGAGGATGGGAATTGTAGTGGCTTGAGGAGGTTATGGAGATAGGGAGGGAGGGGGCGAGGGAGGGATTTGAACAGGAGTATGAGAATTGTGGGGGCTGGAGGAGGTTACAGAGATAGGGAGGGAGGGGGCGAGGGAGGGATTTGAACAGGAGGATGAGAATTGTAGGGGCTGGAGGAGGTTACAGAGATAGGGAGGGAGGGAGCGAGGGAGGGATTTGAACAGGGGGATGGGAATTGTAGGGGCTGGAGGAGGTGACAGAGATAGGGAGGGAGGGAGGTATTTGAACAGGAGGATGGGAATTGTCGGGGCTGGAGGAGGTTACAGATATAGGGAGGGAGGGAGGGATTTGAACAGGAGGATGGGAATTGTAGGGGCTGGAGGAGGTGACAGAGATAGGGAGGGAGGGAGGGATTTGAACAGGAGGATGGGAATTGTATGGGCTGGAGGAGGTTACAGAGATAGGGAGGGAGGGAGGGATTTGAACTGGAGGATGGGAATTGTAGGGGCTGGAGGAGGTTACAGAGATGGGGGGAGGGGGGCGAGGGAGGGATTTGAACAGGAGGATGAGAATTGTCGGGGCTGGAGGAGGTTACAGAGATAGGGAGGGAGGGAGGGATTTGAACAGGAGGATGGGAATTGTAGGGGCTGGAGGAGGTTACAGAGATAGGGAGGGAGGGGGCGAGGGAGGAATTTGAACAGGAGGATGGGAATTGTAGGGGCTGGAGGAGGTTACAGAGATAGGGAGGGAGGGAGGGATTTGAACAGGAGGATGGGAATTGTAGGGGCTGGAGGAGGTTACAGAGATAGGGAGGGAGGGAGGGATTTGAACAGGAGGATGAGAATTGTCGGGGCTGGAGGAGGTTACAGAGATAGGGAGGGAGGGAGGGATTTGAACAGGAGGATGGGAATTGTAGGGGCTGGAGGAGGTTACAGAGATAGGGATGAGGGGGCGAGGGAGGAATTTGAACAGGAGGATGGGAATTGTAGGGGCTGGAGGAGGTTACAGAGATAGGGAGGGAGGGAGGGATTTGAACAGGAGGATGGGAATTGTATGGGCTGGAGGAGGTTACAGAGATAGGGAGGGAGGGAGGGATTTGAACTGGAGGATGGGAATTGTAGGGGCTGGAGGAGGTTACAGAGATGGGGGGAGGGGGGCGAGGGAGGGATTTGAACAGGAGGATGAGAATTGTCGGGGCTGGAGGAGGTTACAGAGATAGGGAGGGAGGGAGTGAGGGATTTGAACAGGAGGATGGGAATTGTAGGGGCTGGAGGAGGTTACAGAGTTGGGGAGGGAGGGATTTGAACACGACGATGAGAATTGTAGGGGCTGGAGGAGGTTACAGAGATAAGGAGGGAGTGGGCGAGGGAGGGATTTGAACAGGAGAATGAGAATTGTAGGGGCTGGAGGAGGTTACAGAGATAGGGAGGGGGCGAGGGAGGGATTTGTACAGGAGGATGGGAATTGTCGGGGCTGGAGGAGGTTACAGAGATGGGGAGGGAGCGAGGGAGGGATTTGAAGAGGGGGATGGGAATTGTAGGGGCTGGAGGAGGTTACAGAGATAGGGAGGGAGGGGGCGAGGAACGAATTTGAACAGGAGGATCGGAATTGTAGGGGCTGGAGGAGGTTACAGAGATAGGGAGGGAGGGAGGGATTTGAACTGGAGGATGGGAATTGTAGGGGCTGAAGGAGGTTACAGAGATGGGGGGAGGGGGGCGAGGGAGGGATTTGAACAGGAGGATGAGAATTGTCGGGGCTGGAGGAGGTTACAGAGATAGGGAGGGAGGGGGCGAGGGAGGGATTTGAACAGGAGGATGGGAATTGTAGGGGCTGGAGGAGGTTACAGAGATAGGGAGGGAGGGATTTGAACAGGAGGATGAGAATTGTAGGGGCTGGAGGAGGTTACAGAGATAGGGAGGGAGCGAGGGAGGGATTTGAACAGGAGGATGAGAATTGTAGGGGCTGGAGGAGGTTACAGAGATAGGGAGGGAGCGAGTGAGGGATTTGAACAGGAGGATGGGAATTGTAGGGGCTGGAGGAGGTTACAGAGATGGGGAGGGAGGGAGGGATTTGAACAGGAGAATGAGAATTGTAGGGGCTGGAGGAGGTTACAGAGATAGGGAGGGAGGGATTTGAACAGGAGAATGGGAATTGTAGGGGCTGGAGGAGGTTACAGAGATAGGGAGGGGGCGAGGGAGGGATTTGAACAGGACGATGAGAATTGTAGGGGCTGGAGGAGGTTACAGAGATAGGGAGGGAGGGAGGGATTTGAACAGGAGGATGGGAATTGTAGGGGCTGGAGGAGGTTACAGAGATAGGGATGGAGGGAGGGATTTGAACAGGAGGATGAGAATTGTAGGTGCTGGAGGAGGTTACAGAGATAGGGAGGGAGGGAGGGAGGGATTTAAACAGGAGGATGGGAATTGTAGGGTCTGGAGGAGGATACAGAGCTAGGGAGGGAGGGAGGGAGGGATTTAAACAGGAGGATGGGAATTGTAGGGGCTGGAGGAGGTTACAGAGATAGGGAGGGAGGGATTTAAACAGGAGGATGAGAATTGTAGGGGCTGGAGGAGGTTACAGAGATAGGGAGGGAGGGAGGGAGGGATTTGAACAGGAGGATGAGAATTGTAGGGGCTGGAGGAGGTTACAGAGATAGGGAGGAAGAGGGCGAGGGAACGATTTCAACAGAAGGATGGGAATTGTAGGGTCTGGAGGAGGTTACAGAGCTAGGGACGGAGGGAGCGAGGGAGGGATTTGAACAGGAGGATGAGAATTGTAGGGGCTGGAGGAGGTTACAGAGATAGGGAGCGAGGGAGGGATTTGAACAGGAGGATGGGAATTGTAGGGTCTGGAGGAGGTTACAGAGCTAGGGACGGAGGGAGGGAGGGAGGGATTTGAACAGGAGGATGGGAATTGTAGGGGCTGGAGGAGGTTACAGAGATAGGGAGGGATGGAGGGATTTGAACAGGAGGATGGGAATTGTAGGGGCTGGAGGAGGTTACAGAGAATGGGAGGGAGGGAGGGATTTGAACAGGAGGATGGGAATTGTAGGGGCTGGAGGAGGTTACAGAGATAGGGAGGGAGGGATTTGAACAGGAGGATGAGAATTGTAGGGGCTGGAGGAGGTTACAGAGATAGGGAGGGGGCGAGGGAGGGATTTGAACAGGACGATGGGAATTGTAGGGGCTGGAGGAGGTTACAGAGATAGGGAGGGAGGGAGCGAGGGAGGGATTTGAACAGGAGGATGGGAATTGTAGCGGCTGGAGGAGGTTACAGAGATAGGGGGAGAGAGAGGGATCTGAACAGGAGGATGAGAATTGTAGGGGCTGGAGGAGGTTACAGAGATAGGGGGCGAGGGAGGGATTTGAACAGGAGGATGGGAATTGTAGGGGCTGGAGGAGGTTACAGAGATAGGGACAGAGGGAGCGATGGAGGGATTTGAACAGGAGGATGAGAATTGTAGGGGCTGGAGGAGGTTACAGAGATAGGGAGGGAGGGAGGGATCTGAACAGGAGGATGAGAATTGTAGGGGCTGGAGGAGGTTACAGAGATAGGGAGCGAGGGAGGGATTTGAACAGGAGGATGGCAATTGTAGGGGCTGGAGGAGGTTACAGAGATAGGGAGGGAGGGAGCGAGGGAGGAATTTGAACAGGAGGATGAGAATTGTAGGGGCTGGAGGAGGTTACAGAGATGGGGAGGGAGGGGGCGAGGGAAGGATTTGAACAGGAGGATGGGAATAGTAGGGGCTGGAGGAGATTACAGAGATAGGGGGGGAGGGAGGGAGGGATTTGAACAGGAGGATGGGAATTGTAGGGGCTGGAGGAGGTTACAGAGATAGGGAGGGGGCGAGGGAGGGAGGGATTTGAACAGGAGGATGGGAATTGTAGGGGCTGGAGGAGGTTACAAAATTGAGGGAGGGAGGGGGCGAGGGAGGGATTTGAACAGGAGGATGAGAATATTAGGGGCTGGAGGAGGTTACAGAGATAGGGAGGGAGGGATTTGAACAGGAGGATGGGAATTGTAGGGGCTGGAGGAGGTTACAGAGATAGGGAGGAATGGAGGGATTTGAACAGGGGGATGGGAATTGTAGGGGCTGGAGGAGGTTACAGAGATAGGGAGGGAGGGATTTGAACAGGAGGATGGGAATTGTAGGGGCTGGAGGAGGTTACAGAGATAGGGTGGGAGGGAGGGATTTGAACATGAGGATGAGAATTGTAGGGGCTGGAGGAGGTTACAGAGATAGGGAGGGAGGGAGGGATTTGAAGAGGAGGATGGGAATTGTCGGGGCTGGAGGAGGTTACAGAGATAGGAAGGGAGGGATTTGAACAGGAGGAGGAGAATTGTAGGGGCTGGAGGAGGTTACAGAGATAGGGTGGGAGGGGGCGAGGCAAAGATTTGAACAGGAGGATGGGAATAGTAGGGGCTGGAGGAGATTACAGAAATAGGGAGTGAGGGAGGGATTTGAACAGGAGGATGAGAATTGTAGGGGCTGGAGGTGGTTACTGAGATAGGGAGGGAGGGGTTTGAACAGGAGGTGGAGAATTGTAGGGGCTGGAGGAGGTTACAGAGATAGGGTGGGAGGGGGCGAGGCAAAGATTTGAACAGGAGGATAGGAATAGTAGGGGCTGGAGGAGATTACAGAGATAGGGAGGGAGGGAGGGAGGGAGGGAGGGATTTGAGCAGGAGTATGAGAATTGTAGGAGCTGGAGGAGGTTACAGAGATAGGGAGGGAGCGAGGGAGGGATTTGAACAGGAGGATGGGAATTGTCGGGGCTGGAGGAGGTTACAGAGATAGGGAGGGAGGGAGGGATTGGAACAGGAGGATGAGAATTGTAGGGGCTGGAGGAGGTTACAGAGATAGGGAGGGAGGGAGGGATTTGAACAGTAGGATTGGAATTGTAGGGGCTGGAGGAGGTTACAGAGATAGGGAGGGAGGCAGGGATTTGAACAGGAGGATGGGAATTGTCGGGGCTGGAGGAGGTTACAGAGATAGGGAGGGAGTGGGCGAGGGAGGGATTTGAACAGGAGGATGGGAATTGTCGGGGCTGGAGGAGGTTACAGAGATAGGGAGGGAGGGAGGGATTTGAACAGGAGGATGGGAATTGTAGGGGCTGGAGGAGGTTACAGAGATAGGGAGGGAGGGAGGGATTTGAACAAGAGGATGGGAATTGTATGGGCTCGAGGAGGTTACAGAGATAGGGAGGGGGGGAGGGATTTGAACTGGAGGATGGGAATTGTCGGGGCTGGAGGAGGTTACAGAGATGGGGGGAGGGGGGGCGAGGGAGGAATTTGAACAGGAGGATGAGAATTGTCGGGGCTGGAGGAGGTTACAGAGATAGGGAGGGGGGGAGGGATTTGAACTGGAGGATGGGAATTGTCGGGGCTGGAGGAGGTTACAGAGATGGGGGGAGGGGGGGCGAGGGAGGGATTTGAACAGGAGCATGAGAATTGTAGGGGCTGGAGGAGGTTACAGAGATAGGGAGGGAGGGATTTGAACAGGAGGATGGGAATTGTAGGGGCTGGAGGAGGTTACAGAGATAGGGAGGGAAGGGGCAAGGGAGGGATTTGAACAGGAGGATGGGAATTGTAGGGGCTGGAGGAGGTTACACAGATAGGGAGGGAGGGGGGGGCGAGGGAGGGATTTGAACAGGAGGATGAGAATTGTAGGGGCTGGAGGAGGTTACAGAGATAGGGAGGGAGGGGGCGAGGGAGGAATTTGAACAGGAGGATGGGAATTGTAGGGGCTGGAGGAGGTTACAGAGATAGGGAGGGAGGGAGGGATTTGAACAGGAGGATGGGAATTGTAGGGGCTGGAGGAGGTTACAGAGATAGGGAGGGAGGGGGGCGAGGGAGGGATTTGAACAGGAGGATGAGAATTGTAGGGGCTGGAGGAGGTTACAGAGATAGGGAGGGAGGGGGCAAGGGAGGAATTTGAACAGGAGGATGGGAATTGTAGGGGCTGGAGGAGGTTACAGAGATAGGGAGGGAGGGAGGGATTTGAACAGGAGGATGGGAATTGTAGGGGCTGGAGGTGGTTACAGAGATAGGGAGGGAGGGAGGGATTTGAACTGGAGGATGGGAATTGTAGGGGCTGGAGGAGGTTACAGAGATGGGGGGAGGGGGGCGAGGGAGGGATTTGAACATGAGGATGAGAATTGTCGGGGCTGGAGGAGGTTACAGAGATAGGGAGGGAGGGAGGGATTTGAACAGGAGGATGGGAATTGTAGGGGCTGGAGGAGGTTACAGAGATAAGGAGGGAGTGGGCGAGGGAGGGATTTGAACAGGAGAATGGGAATTGTAGGGGCTGGAGGAGGTTACAGAGATAGGGAGGGGGCGAGGGAGGGATTTGAACAGGACGATGAGAATTGTAGGGGCTGGAGGAGGTTACAGAGATAGGGAGGGAGGGAGGGATTTGAACAGGAGGATGGGAATTGTAGGGGCTGGAGGAGGTTACAGAGATAGGGAGGGAGGTGGCGAGGGAGGAATTTGAACAGGAGGATGGGAATTGTAGGGGCTGGAGGAGGTTACAGAGATAGGGAGGGAGGGAGGGATTTGAACAGGAGGATGGGAATTGTAGGGGCTGGAGGAGGTTACAGAGATAGGGAGGGAGGGAGGGATTTGAACTGGAGGATGGGAATTGTAGGGGCTGGAGGAGGTTACAGAGATAGGGAGGGAGGGAGGGATTTGAACTGGAGGATGAGAATTGTAGGGGCCGGAGGAGGTTACAGAGAAAGGGAGGGAGGGAGGGATTTGAACAGGAGGATGGGAATTGTAGGGGCTAGAGAAGGTTACAGAGATGGGGGGAGGGGGGCGGGGGAGGGATTTGAACAGGAGGATGAGAATTGTCGGGCCTGGAGGAGGTTACAGAGATAGGGAGGGAGGGAGGGAGGCATTTGAACAGGAGGATGGGAATTGTAGGGGCTGGAGGAGGTTACAGAGATAGGGAGGGAGGGAGGGAGGGATTTGAACAGGAGGATGGGAATTGTAGGGGCTGGAGTGGGTTACAAAGCTAGGGAGGGAGGGGGGCGAGGGAGGGATTTGAACAGGAGGATGAGAATTGTAGGGGCTGGAGGAGGTTACAGAGATGGGGGGAGGGGGGCGGGGGAGGGATTTGAACAGGAGGATGAGAATTGTCGGGCCTGGAGGAGGTTACAGAGATAGGGAGGGAGGGAGGGAGGCATTTGAACAGGAGGATGGGAATTGTAGGGGCTGGAGGAGGTTACAGAGATAGGGAGGGAGGGAGGGAGGGATTTGAACAGGAGGATGGGAATTGTAGGGGCTGGAGGGGGTTACAGAGCTAGGGAGGGAGGGAGGGATTTGAACAGGAGGATGAGAATTGTAGGGGCTGGAGGAGGTTACAGAGATAGGCAGGGAGGGAGGGATTTGAACGGGAGGATGGGAATTGTAGGGGCTGGAGGAGGTTACAGAGATAAGGAGGAAGTGGGCGAGGGAGGGATTTGAACAGGAGAATGGGAATTGTAGGGGCTGGAGGAGGTTACAGAGATAGGGAGGGATGGAGGGATTTGAACAGGGGGATGGGAATTGTAGGGGCTGGAGGAGGTTACAGAGATAAGGAGGAAGTGGGCGTGGGAGGGATTTGAACAGGAGAATGGGAATTATAGGGGCTGGAGGAGGTTACAGAGATAGGGAGGGAGGGATTTGAACAGGAGGATGGGAATTGTAGGGGCTGGAGGAGGTTACAGAGATAGGGAGGGAGGGAGCGAGGGAGGGATTTGAACAGGAGGATGGGAATTGTCGGGGCTGGAGGAGGTTACAGAGATAGGGAGGGAGGGAGGGATTTGAACAGGAGGATGGGAATTGTAGGGGCTGGAGGAGGTTACAGAGATAGGGAGGGAGGGAGGGATTTAAACAGGAGGATGGGAATTGTATGGGCTGGAGGAGGTTACAGAGATAGGGAGGGGGGGAGGGATTTGAACTGGAGGATGGGAATTGTCGGGGCTGGAGGAGGTTACAGAGATGGGGGAGGGGGGGCGAGGGAGGAATTTGAACAGGAGGATGAGAATTGTCGGGGCTGGAGGAGGTTACAGAGATAGGGAGGGGGGGAGGGATTTGAACTGGAGGATGGGAATTGTCGGGGCTGAAGGAGGTTACAGAGATGGGGGGAGGGGGGGCGAGGGAGGGATTTGAACAGGAGTATGAGAATTGTAGGGGCTGGAGGAGGTTACAGAGATAGGGAGGGAGGGATTTGAACAGGAGGATGGGAATTGTAGGGGCTGGAGGAGGTTACAGAGATAGGGAGGGAAGGGGCAAGGGAGGGATTTGAACAGGAGGATGGGAATTGTAGGGGCTGGAGGAGGTTACAGAGATAGGGAGGGAGGGGGGGGCGAGGGAGGGATTTGAACAGGAGGATGAGAATTGTAGGGGCTGGAGGAGGTTACAGAGATAGGGAGGGAGGGGGCGAGGGAGGAATTTGAACAGGAGGATGGGAATTGTAGGGGCTGGAGGAGGTTACAGAGATAAGGAGGGAGGGAGGGATTTGAACAGGAGGATGGGAATTGTAGGGGCTGGAGGAGGTTACAGAGATAGGGAGGGAGGGGGGGCGAGGGAGGGATTTGAACAGGAGGATGAGAATTGTAGGGGCTGGAGGAGGTTACAGAGATAGGGAGGGAGGGGGCAAGGGAGGAATTTGAACAGGAGGATGGGAATTGTAGGGGCTGGAGGAGGTTACAGAGATAGGGAGGGAGGGAGGGATTTGAACAGGAGGATGGGAATTGTAGGGGCTGGAGGAGGTTACAGAGATAGGGAGGGAGGGAGGGATTTGAACTGGAGGATGGGAATTGTAGGGGCTGGAGGAGGTCACAGAGATGGGGGGAGGGGGGCGAGGGAGGGATTTGAACATGAGGATGAGAATTGTCGGGGCTGGAGGAGGTTACAGAGATAGGGAGGGAGGGAGGGATTTGAACAGGAGGATGGGAATTGTAGGGGCTGGAGGAGGTTACAGAGATGGGGAGGGAGGGATTTGAACAGAACGATGAGAATTGTAGGGGCTGGAGGAGGTTACAGAGATAAGGAGGGAGAGGGCGAGGGAGGGATTTGAACTGGAGAATGGGAATTGTAGGGGCTGGAGGAGGTTACAGAGATAGGGAGGGGGCGAGGGAGGGATTTGAACAGGACGATGAGAATTGTAGGGGCTGGAGGAGGTTACAGAGATAGGGAGAAGGGGGGGGGGAATGGATTTGTACAGGAGGATGGGAATTGTCGGGGCTGGAGGAGGTTACAGAGATAGGGAGGGAGGGAGGGATTTGAACAGGAGGATGGGAATTGTAGGGGCTGGAGGAGGTTACAGAGATAGGGAGGGAGGGGGCGAGGGAGGAATTTGAACAGGAGGATGGGAATTGTAGGGGCTGGAGGAGGTTACAGAGATAGGGAGGGAGGGGGGGCGAGGGAGGGATTTGAACAGGAGGATGGGAATAGTAGGGGCTGGAGGAGATTACAGAAATAGGGAGTGAGGGAGGGATTTGAACAGGAGGATGAGAATTGTAGGGGCTGGAGGTGGTTACTGAGATAGGGAGGGAGGGGTTTGAACAGGAGGTGGAGAATTGTAGGGGCTGGAGGAGGTTACAGAGATAGGGTGGGAGGGGGCGAGGCAAAGATTTGAACAGGAGGATAGGAATAGTAGGGGCTGGAGGAGATTACAGAGATAGGGAGGGAGGGAGGGAGGGATTTGAGCAGGAGTATGAGAATTGTAGGAGCTGGAGGAGGTTACAGAGATAGGGAGGGAGCGAGGGAGGGATTTGAACAGGAGGATGGGAATTGTCGGGGCTGGAGGAGGTTACAGAGATAGGGAGGGAGGGAGGGATTGGAACAGGAGGATGAGAATTGTAGGGGCTGGAGGAGGTTACAGAGATAGGGAGGGAGGGAGGGATTTGAACAGTAGGATTGGGATTGTAGGGGCTGGAGGAGGTTACAGAGATAGGGAGGGAGGCAGGGATTTGAACAGGAGGATGGGAATTGTCGGGGCTGGAGGAGGTTACAGAGATAGGGAGGGAGTGGGCGAGGGAGGGATTTGAACAGGAGGATGGGAATTGTCGGGGCTGGAGGAGGTTACAGAGATAGGGAGGGAGGGAGGGATTTGAACAGGAGGATGGGAATTGTAGGGGCTGGAGGAGGTTACAGAGATAGGGAGGGAGGGAGGGATTTGAACAAGAGGATGGGAATTGTATGGGCTGGAGGAGGTTACAGAGATAGGGAGGGGGGGAGGGATTTGAACTGGAGGATGGGAATTGTCGGGGCTGGAGGAGGTTACAGAGATGGGGGGAGGGGGGGCGAGGGAGGAATTTGAACAGGAGGATGAGAATTGTCGGGGCTGGAGGAGGTTACAGAGATAGGGAGGGGGGGAGGGATTTGAACTGGAGGATGGGAATTGTCGGGGCTGGAGGAGGTTACAGAGATGGGGGGAGGGGGGGCGAGGGAGGGATTTGAACAGGAGCATGAGAATTGTAGGGGCTGGAGGAGGTTACAGAGATAGGGAGGGAGGGATTTGAACAGGAGGATGGGAATTGTAGGGGCTGGAGGAGGTTACAGAGATAGGGAGGGAAGGGGCAAGGGAGGGATTTGAACAGGAGGATGGGAATTGTAGGGGCTGGAGGAGGTTACACAGATAGGGAGGGAGGGGGGGGCGAGGGAGGGATTTGAACAGGAGGATGAGAATTGTAGGGGCTGGAGGAGGTTACAGAGATAGGGAGGGAGGGGGCGAGGGAGGAATTTGAACAGGAGGATGGGAATTGTAGGGGCTGGAGGAGGTTACAGAGATAGGGAGGGAGGGAGGGATTTGAACAGGAGGATGGGAATTGTAGGGGCTGGAGGAGGTTACAGAGATAGGGAGGGAGGGGGGCGAGGGAGGGATTTGAACAGGAGGATGAGAATTGTAGGGGCTGGAGGAGGTTACAGAGATAGGGAGGGAGGGGGCAAGGGAGGAATTTGAACAGGAGGATGGGAATTGTAGGGGCTGGAGGAGGTTACAGAGATAGGGAGGGAGGGAGGGATTTGAACAGGAGGATGGGAATTGTAGGGGCTGGAGGTGGTTACAGAGATAGGGAGGGACGGAGGGATTTGAACTGGAGGATGGGAATTGTAGGGGCTGGAGGAGGTTACAGAGATGGGGGGAGGGGGGCGAGGGAGGGATTTGAACATGAGGATGAGAATTGTCGGGGCTGGAGGAGGTTACAGAGATAGGGAGGGAGGGAGGGATTTGAACAGGAGGATGGGAATTGTAGGGGCTGGAGGAGGTTACAGAGATAAGGAGGGAGTGGGCGAGGGAGGGATTTGAACAGGAGAATGGGAATTGTAGGGGCTGGAGGAGGTTACAGAGATAGGGAGGGGGCGAGGGAGGGATTTGAACAGGACGATGAGAATTGTAGGGGCTGGAGGAGGTTACAGAGATAGGGAGGGAGGGAGGGATTTGAACAGGAGGATGGGAATTGTAGGGGCTGGAGGAGGTTACAGAGATAGGGAGGGAGGTGGCGAGGGAGGAATTTGAACAGGAGGATGGGAATTGTAGGGGCTGGAGGAGGTTACAGAGATAGGGAGGGAGGGAGGGATTTGAACAGGAGGATGGGAATTGTAGGGGCTGGAGGAGGTTACAGAGATAGGGAGGGAGGGAGGGATTTGAACTGGAGGATGGGAATTGTAGGGGCTGGAGGAGGTTACAGAGATAGGGAGGGAGGGAGGGATTTGAACTGGAGGATGAGAATTGTAGGGGCCGGAGGAGGTTACAGAGAAAGGGAGGGAGGGAGGGGTTTGAACAGGAGGATGGGAATTGTAGGGGCTAGAGAAGGTTACAGAGATGGGGGGAGGGGGGCGGGGGAGGGATTTGAACAGGAGGATGAGAATTGTCGGGCCTGGAGGAGGTTACAGAGATAGGGAGGGAGGGAGGGAGGCATTTGAACAGGAGGATGGGAATTGTAGGGGCTGGAGGAGGTTACAGAGATAGGGAGGGAGGGAGGGAGGGATTTGAACAGGAGGATGGGAATTGTAGGGGCTGGAGTGGGTTACAGAGCTAGGGAGGGAGGGGGGCGAGGGAGGGATTTGAACAGGAGGATGAGAATTGTAGGGGCTGGAGGAGGTTACAGAGATAGGGAGGGAGGGAGGGAGGGATTTGAACAGGAGGATGGGAATTGTAGGGGCTGGAGGGGGTTACAGAGCTAGGGAGGGAGGGAGGGATTTGAACAGGAGGATGAGAATTGTAGGGGCTGGAGGAGGTTACAGAGATAGGCAGGGAGGGAGGGATTTGAACGGGAGGATGGGAATTGTAGGGGCTGGAGGAGGTTACAGAGATAAGGAGGAAGTGGGCGAGGGAGGGATTTGAACAGGAGAATGGGAATTGTAGGGGCTGGAGGAGGTTACAGAGATAGGGAGGGATGGAGGGATTTGAACAGGGGGATGGGAATTGTAGGGGCTGGAGGAGGTTACAGAGATAAGGAGGAAGTGGGCGTGGGAGGGATTTGAACAGGAGAATGGGAATTATAGGGGCTGGAGGAGGTTACAGAGATAGGGAGGGAGGGATTTGAACAGGAGGATGGGAATTGTAGGGGCTGGAGGAGGTTGCAGAGATAGGGAGGGAGGGAGCGAGGGAGGGATTTGAACAGGAGGATGGGAATTGTCGGGGCTGGAGGAGGTTACAGAGATAGGGAGGGAGGGAGGGATTTGAACAGGAGGATGGGAATTGTAGGGGCTGGAGGAGGTTACAGAGATAGGGAGGGAGGGAGGGATTTAAACAGGAGGATGGGAATTGTATGGGCTGGAGGAGGTTACAGAGATAGGGAGGGGGGGAGGGATTTGAACTGGAGGATGGGAATTGTCGGGGCTGGAGGAGGTTACAGAGATGGGGGAGGGGGGGCGAGGGAGGAATTTGAACAGGAGGATGAGAATTGTCGGGGCTGGAGGAGGTTACAGAGATAGGGAGGGGGGGAGGGATTTGAACTGGAGGATGGGAATTGTCGGGGCTGAAGGAGGTTACAGAGATGGGGGGAGGGGGGGCGAGGGAGGGATTTGAACAGGAGTATGAGAATTGTAGGGGCTGGAGGAGGTTACAGAGATAGGGAGGGAGGGATTTGAACAGGAGGATGGGAATTGTAGGGGCTGGAGGAGGTTACAGAGATAGGGAGGGAAGGGGCAAGGGAGGGATTTGAACAGGAGGATGGGAATTGTAGGGGCTGGAGGAGGTTACAGAGATAGGGAGGGAGGGGGGGGCGAGGGAGGGATTTGAACAGGAGGATGAGAATTGTAGGGGCTGGAGGAGGTTACAGAGATAGGGAGGGAGGGGGCGAGGGAGGAATTTGAACAGGAGGATGGGAATTGTAGGGGCTGGAGGAGGTTACAGAGATAAGGAGGGAGGGAGGGATTTGAACAGGAGGATGGGAATTGTAGGGGCTGGAGGAGGTTACAGAGATAGGGAGGGAGGGGGGGCGAGGGAGGGATTTGAACAGGAGGATGAGAATTGTAGGGGCTGGAGGAGGTTACAGAGATAGGGAGGGAGGGGGCAAGGGAGGAATTTGAACAGGAGGATGGGAATTGTAGGGGCTGGAGGAGGTTACAGAGATAGGGAGGGAGGGAGGGATTTGAACAGGAGGATGGGAATTGTAGGGGCTGGAGGAGGTTACAGAGATAGGGAGGGAGGGAGGGATTTGAACTGGAGGATGGGAATTGTAGGGGCTGGAGGAGGTCACAGAGATGGGGGGAGGGGGGCGAGGGAGGGATTTGAACATGAGGATGAGAATTGTCGGGGCTGGAGGAGGTTACAGAGATAGGGAGGGAGGGCGGGATTTGAACAGGAGGATGGGAATTGTAGGGGCTGGAGGAGGTTACAGAGATGGGGAGGGAGGGATTTGAACAGAACGATGAGAATTGTAGGGGCTGGAGGAGGTTACAGAGATAAGGAGGGAGAGGGCGAGGGAGGGATTTGAACTGGAGAATGGGAATTGTAGGGGCTGGAGGAGGTTACAGAGATAGGGAGGGGGCGAGGGAGGGATTTGAACAGGACGATGAGAATTGTAGGGGCTGGAGGAGGTTACAGAGATAGGGAGAAGGGGGGGGGGAATGGATTTGTACAGGAGGATGGGAATTGTCGGGGCTGGAGGAGGTTACAGAGATAGGGAGGGAGGGAGGGATTTGAACAGGAGGATGGGAATTGTAGGGGCTGGAGGAGGTTACAGAGATAGGGAGGGAGGGGGCGAGGGAGGAATTTGAACAGGAGGATGGGAATTGTAGGGGCTGGAGGAGGTTACAGAGATAGGGAGGGAGGGGGGGCGAGGGAGGGATTTGAACAGGAGGATGAGAATTGTAGGGGCTGGAGGAGGTTACAGAGATAGGGAGGGAGGGGGCAAGGGAGGAATTTGAACAGGAGGATGGGAATTGTAGGGGCTGGAGGAGGTTACAGAGATAGGGAGGGGGCGAGGGAGGGATTTGAACAGGACGATGAGAATTGTAGGGGCTGGAGGAGGTTACAGAGATAGGGAGGGAGGGAGGGATTTGAACAGGAGGATGGGAATTTTAGGGGCTGGAGGAGGTTACAGAGATAGGGGGGGAGGGGGGCGAGGGAGGGATTTGAACATGAGGATGAGCATTGTCGGGGCTGGAGGAGGTTACAGAGATAGGGAGGGAGGGGGGGGCGAGGGAGGGATTTGAACAGGAGGATGCGAATTGTAGGGGCTGGAGGAGGTTACAGAGATAGGGAGGGAGGGGGCAAGGGGGGAATTTGAACAGGAGGATGGGAATTGTAGGGGCTGGAGGAGGTTACAGAGATAGAGTGGGAGGGAGGGATTTGAACAGGAGGATGGGAATTGTAGGGGCTGGAGGAGGTTACAGAGATAGGGAGGGAGGGAGGGATTTGAACTGGAGGATGGGAATTGTAGGGGCTGGAGGAGGTTACAGAGATGGGGGGAGGGTGGCGAGGGAGGGATTTGAACATGAGGATGAGAATTGTCGGGGCTGGAGGAGGTTACAGAGATAGGGAGGGAGGGAGGGAGGGATTTGAACAGGAGGATGGGAATTGTAGGGTCTGGAGGAGGTTACAGAGATGGGGAGGGAGGGATTTGAACAGAACGATGAGAATTGTAGGGGCTGGAGGAGGTTACAGAGATAAGGAGGGAGTGGGCGAGGGAGGGATTTGAACAGGAGAATGGGAATTGTAGGGGCTGGAGGAGGTTACAGAGATAGGGAGGGGGCGAGGGAGGGATTTGAACAGGACGATGAGAATTGTAGGGGCTGGAGGGGGTTACAGAGCTAGGGAGGGAGGGAGGGATTTGAACAGGAGGATGAGAATTGTAGGGGCTGGAGGAGGTTACAGAGATAGGCAGGGAGGGAGGGATTTGAACAGGAGGATGGGAATTGTAGGGGCTGGAGGAGGTTATAGAGATAGGCAGGGAGGGAGGGATTTGAACAGGAGGATGGGAATTGTAGGGGCTGGAGGAGGTTACAGAGATAAGGAGGAAGTGGGCGAGAGAGGGATTTGAACAGGAGAATGGGAATTGTAGGGGCTGGAGGAGGTTACAGAGATAGGGAGGGAGGGATTTGAACAGGAGGATGGGAATTGTAGGGGCTGGAGGAGGTTACAGAGATAGGGAGGGAGGGAGCGAGGGAGGGATTTGAACAGGAGGATGGGATTTGTCGGGGCTGGAGGAGGTTACAGAGATAGGGAGGGAGGGAGGGAGGGAGGGATTTGAACAGGAGGATGGGAATTGAAGGGGCTGGAGGAGGTTACAGAGATAGGGAGGGAGGGAGGGAGGGATTTGAACAGGAGGATGAGAATTGTAGGGACTGGAGGAGGTTACAGAGATAGGGAGGGAGGGAGGGAGGGATTTAAACAGGAGGATGAGAATTGTAGTGGCTGGAGGAGGTTACAGAGATAGGGAGGGAGGGAGGGAGGGATTTAAACAGGAGGATGAGAATTGTAGGGGCTGGAGGAGGTTACAGAGATAGGGAGGGAGGGAGGGAGGGATTTGAACAGGAGGATGAGAATTGTAGGGGCTGGAGGAGGTTACAGAGATAGGGAGGGAGAGGGCGAGGGAAGGATTTGAACAGGAGGATGGGAATTGTAGGGGCTGGAGGAGGTTACAGAGATAGGGAGGGAGGGGGCAAGGGAAGGATTTGAACAGGAGGATGGGAATAGTAGGGGCTGGAGAAGGTTACAGAGATAGGGAGGGAGGGGGCGAGGGAGGGATTTGAACAGGAGGATGGGAATTGTAGGGGCTGGAGGAGGTTACAGAGATAGGGAGGGAGCGGGCGAGGGAGGGATTTGAACAGGAGGATGAGAATTGTAGGGGCTGGAGGAGGTTACAGAGAATGGGAGGGAGGGAGGGGTTTGAACAGGAGGATGGGAATTGTAGGGGCTGGAGGAGGTTACAGAGATAGGGGGGGGTGAGGGAGGGATTTGAACAGGACGATGGGAATTGTAGGGGCTGGAGGAGGTTACAGAGATAGGGAGGGAGGGAGCGAGGGAGGGATTTGAACAGGAGGATGGGAATTGTAGGGGCTGGAGGAGGTTACAGAGATAGGGAGGGAGGGAGGGATCTGAACTGGAGGATGAGAATTGTAGGGGCTGGAGGAGGTTACAGAGATAGGGGGCGAGGGAGGGATTTGAACAGGAGGATGGGAATTGTAGGGGCTGGAGGAGGTTACAGAGATAGGGACGGAGGGAGCGATGGAGGGATTTGAACAGGAGGATGAGAATTGTAGGGGCTGGAGGAGGTTACAGAGATAGGGAGGGAGGGAGGGATCTGAACAGGAGGATGAGAATTGTAGGGGCTGGAGGAGGTTACAGAGATAGGGAGGGAGGGAGGGATTTAAACAGGAGGATGGGAATTGTAGGGGCTGGAGGAGGTTACAGAGATAGGGAGGGAGGGAGCGAGGGAGGGATTTGAACAGGAGGATGAGAATTGTAGGGGCTGGAGGAGGTTACAGAGATAGGGAGGGAGGGGGCGAGGGAAGGATTTGAACAGGAGGATGGGAATAGTAGGGGCTGGAGGAGATTCCAGAGATAGGGAGGGAGGGAGGGATTTGAACAGGAGGATGGGAATTGTAGGGGCTGGAGGAGGTTACAGAGATAGGGAGGGAGGGAGCGAGGGAGGGATTGAACAGGAGGATGGGAATTGTAGGGGTCGGAGGAGGTTACAGAGATAGGGAGGGAGGGATTTGAACAGGAGGATGGGAATTGTAGGGGCTGGAGGAGGTTACAGAGATAGGGAGGGAGGGAGGGATTTGAACAGGCGGATGGGAATTGTAGGGGCTGGAGGAGGTTACAGAGATAGGGAGGGATTGAGGGATTTGAACAGGGGGATGGGAATTGTAGGGGCTGGAGGAGGTTACAGAGATAGGGAGGGAGGGAGGGATTTGAACAGTAGGATGAGAATTGTAGGTGCTGGAGGAGGTTACAGAGTTAGGAAGGGGGCGAGGGAGGGATTTGAACAGGAGGATGGGAATTGTAGGGGCTGGGGGAGGTTAGAGAGATAGTGAGGGAGGGAGCGAGGGAGGGATTTGAACAGGAGGATGAGAATTGTCGGGGCTGGAGGAGGTTACAGAGATAGGAAGGGAGGGAGGCAGGGATTTGAACAGGAGGATGGAAATTCTAGGGGCTGGAGGTGGTTACAGAGATAGGGAGGGAGGGAGGGATTTGAACAGGAGGAGGAGAATTGTAGGGGCTGGAGGAGGTTACAGAGATAGGGAGGGGGGGAGGGATTTGAACAGAAGGATGGGAATTGTAGGGGCTGGAGGAGTTTACAGTGATAGGGAGGGGACGAGGCAAAGATTTGAACAGGAGGATGGGAATAGTAGGGGCTGGAGGAGATTACAGAAATAGGGAGGGAGGGAGGGATTTGAACAGGAGGATGAGAATTGTAGGGGCTGGAGGAGGTTACAGAGATAGGGAGGGAGGGATTTGAACAGGAGGAGGAGAATTGTAGGGGCTGGAGGAGGTTACAGAGATAGGGAGGGAGGGAGGGAGGGAGGGATTTGAACAGGTGGATGGGAATTGTAGGGGCCGGAGGAGGTTACAGAGATAGGGAGGGAGGGGGCGAGGCAAAGATTTGAACAGGAGGATGGGAATAGTAGGGGCTGGAGGAGATTACAGAGATAGGGAGGGAGGGGGCGAGGGAGGGATTTGAACAGGTGGATGGGAATTGTAGGGGCCGGAGGAGGTTACAGAGATAGGGAGGGAGGGAGGGATTTGAACAGGAGGATGAGAATTGTAGGGGCTGGAGGAGGTTACAGAGATAAGGAGGGAGGGAGGGCAGCAGAGAGGGATTTGAACAGGAGGATGAGAATTGTAAGGGCTGGAGGAGGTTACAGAGATAGGGAGGGAGGTGGGCGAGGGAGGGATTTGAACAGGAGAATGGGAATTGTAGGGGCTGGAGGAGGTTACAGAGATAAGGAGGGAGTGGGCGAGGGAGGGATTTGAACAGGAGAATGGGAATTGTCGGGGCTGGAGGAGGTTACAGAGATAGGGAGGGGGCGAGGGAGGGATTTGAACAGGACGATGAGAATTGTAGGGGCTGGAGGGGGTTACAGAGCTAGGGAGGGAGGGAGGGATTTGAACAGGAGGATGAGAATTGTAGGGGCTGGAGGAGGTTACAGAGATAGGCAGGGAGGGAGGGATTTGAACAGGAGGATGGGAATTGTAGGGGCTGGAGGAGGTTATAGAGATAGGCAGGGAGGGAGGGATTTGAACAGGAGGATGGGAATTGTAGGGGCTGGAGGAGGTTACAGAGATAAGGAGGAAGTGGGCGAGAGAGGGATTTGAACAGGAGAATGGGAATTGTAGGGGCTGGAGGAGGTTACAGAGATAGGGAGGGAGGGATTTGAACAGGAGGATGGGAATTGTAGGGGCTGGAGGAGGTTACAGAGATAGGGAGGGAGGGAGCGAGGGAGGGATTTGAACAGGAGGATGGGATTTGTCGGGGCTGGAGGAGGTTACAGAGATAGGGAGGGAGGGAGGGTGGGAGGGATTTGAACAGGAGGATGGGAATTGTAGGGGCTGGAGGAGGTTACAGAGATAGGGAGGGAGGGAGGGAGGGATTTGAACAGGAGGATGAGAATTGTAGGGACTGGAGGAGGTTACAGAGATAGGGAGGGAGGGAGGGATTTAAACAGGAGGATGGGAATTGTAGGGTTTGGAGGAGGTTACAGAGATAGGGAGGGAGGGAGGGAGGGATTTAAACAGGAGGATGAGAATTGTGGGGACTGGAGGAGGTTACAGAGATAGGGAGAGAGGGAGGGATTTGAACAGGAGGATGAGAATTGTAGGGGCTGGAGGAACGGTAACAGTGACCACAATTCAGTAAGTTTTAAAGTACTGGTGGACAAGGATAAGAGTGGTCCGAGGATGAATGTGCTAAATTGGGGGAAGGCTAATTATAACAATATTAGGCGGGAACTGAAGAACATAGATTGGGGGCGGATGTTTGAGGGCAAATCAACATCTGACATGTGGGAGGCTTTCAAGTGTCAGTTGAAAGGAATACAGGACAGGCATGTTCCTGTGAGGAAGAAAGATAAATACGGCAATTTTCGGGAACCTTGGATGACGAGTGATATTGTAGGCCTCGTCAAAAAGAAAAAGGAGGCATTTGTCAGGGCTAAAAGGCTGGGAACAGACGAAGCCTGTGTGGCATATAAGGAAAGTAGGAAGGAACTTAAGCAAGGAGTCAGGAGGGCTAGAAGGGGTCATGAAAAGGCATTGGCAAATAGGGTTAAGGAAAATCCCAAGGCTTTTTACACGTATATAAAAAGCAAGAGGGTAGCCAGGGAAAGGGTTGGCCCACTGAAGGATAGGCAAGGGAATCTATGTGTGGAGCCAGAGGAAATGGGCGAGGTACTAAATGAATACTTTGCATCAGTATTCACCAAAGAGAAGGAATTGGTAGATGTTGAGTCTGGAGAAGGGGGTGTAGATAGCCTGGGTCACATTGTGATCCAAAAAGACGAGGTGTTGGGTGTCTTAAAAAATATTAAGGTAGATAAGTCCCCAGGGCCGGATGGGATCTACCCCAGAATACTGAAGGAGGCTGGAGAGGAAATTGCTGAGGCCTTGACAGAAATCTTTGGATCCTCGCTGTCTTCAGGGGATGTCCCGGAGGACTGGAGAATAGCCAATGTTGTTCCTCTGTTTAAGAAGGGTGGCAGGGATAATCCCGGGAACTACAGGCCGGTGAGCCTTACTTCAGTGGTAGGGAAATTACTGGAGAGAATTCTTCGAGACAGGATCTACTCACATTTGGAAGCAAATGGACGTATTAGTGAGAGGCAGCACGGTTTTGTGAAGGGGAGGTCGTGTCTCACTAACTTGATAGAGTTTTTCGAGGAGGTCACTAAGATGATTGATGCAGGTAGGGCAGTAGATGTTGTCTATATGGACTTCAGTAAGGCCTTTGACAAGGTCCCTCATGGTAGACTGGTACAAAAGGTGAAGTCACACGGGATCAGGGGTGAACTGGCAAGGTGGATACAGAACTGGCTAGGCCATAGAAGGCAGAGGGTAGCAATGGAGGGATGCTTTTCTAATTGGAGGGCTGTGACCAGTGGTGTTCCACAGGGATCAGTGCTGGGACCTTTGCTCTTTGTAGTATATATAAATGATTTGGAGGAAAATGTAACTGGTCTGATTAGTAAGTTTGCAGACGACACAAAGGTTGGTGGAATTGCGGATAGCGATGAGGACTGTCTGAGGATACAGCAGGATTTAGATTGTCTGGAGACTTGGGCGGAGAGATGGCAGATGGAGTTTAACCTGGACAAATGTGAGGTAATGCATTTTGGAAGGGCTAATGCAGGTAGGGAATATACAGTGAATGGTAGAACCCTCAAGAGTATTGAAAGTCAAAGAGATCTAGGAGTACAGGTCCACAGATCACTGAAAGGGGCTACACAGGTGGAGAAGGTAGTCAAGAAGGCATACGGCATGCTTGCCTTCATTGGCCGGGGCATTGAGTATAAGAATTGGCAAGTCATGTTGCAGCTGTATAGAACCTTAGTTAGGCCACACTTGGAGTATAGTGTTTAATTCTGGTCGCCACACTACCAGAAGGATGTGGAGGCTTTAGAGAGGGTGCAGAAGAGATTTACCAGAATGTTGCCTGGTATGGAGGGCATAAGCTATGAGGAGCGATTGAATAAACTCGGTTTGTTCTCACTGGAACGAAGGAGGTTGAGGGGCGACCTGATAGAGGTATACAAAATTATGAGGGGCATAGACAGAGTGGATAGTCAGAGGCTTTTCCCCAAGGTAGAGGGGTCAATTACTAGGGGGCATAGGTTTAAGGTGAGAGGGGCAAAGTTTAGAGTAGATGTACGAGGCAAGTTTTTTACGCAGAGGGTAGTGGGTGCCTGGAACTCACTACCGGAGGAGGTAGTGGAGGCAGGGACGATAGGGACATTAAAGGGGCATCTTGACAAATATATGAATAGGATGGGAATAGAAGGATACGGACCCAGGAAGTGTAGAAGATTGTAGTTTAGTCGGGCAGTATGGTCGGCACGGGCTTGGAGGGCCGAAGGGCCTGTTCCTGTGCTGTACATTTCTTTGTTCTTTGTTCTTTGAGGAGGTTACAGAGATAGGGAGGGAGGGAGGGAGGGATTTAAACAGGAGGATGAGAATTGTAGGGGCTGGAGGAGGTTACAGAGATAGGGAGGGAGGGAGGGAGGGATTTGAACAGGAGGATGAGAATTGTAGGGGCTGGAGGAGGTTACAGAGATAGGGAGGGAGAGGGCGAGGGAAGGATTTGAACAGGAGGATGGGAATTGTAGGGGCTGGAGGAGGTTACAGAGATAGGGAGGGAGGGGGCAAGGGAAGGATTTGAACAGGAGGATGGGAATAGTAGGGGCTGGAGGAGGTTACAGAGATAGGGAGGGAGGGGGCGAGGGAGGGATTTGAACAGGAGGATGGGAATTGTAGGGGCTGGAGGAGGTTACAGAGATAGGGAGGGAGTGGGCGAGGGAGGGATTTGAACAGGAGGATGAGAATTGTAGGGGCTGGAGGAGGTTACAGAGAATGGGAGGGAGGGAGGGGTTTGAACAGGAGGATGGGAATTGTAGGGGCTGGAGGAGGTTACAGAGATAGGGGGGGGGTGAGGGAGGGATTTGAACAGGACGATGGGAATTGTAGGGGCTGGAGGAGGTTACAGAGATAGGGAGGGAGGGAGCGAGGGAGGGATTTGAACAGGAGGATGGGAATTGTAGGGGCTGGAGGAGGTTACAGAGATAGGGAGGGAGGGAGGGATCTGAACTGGAGGATGAGAATTGTAGGGGCTGGAGGAGGTTACAGAGATAGGGGGCGAGGGAGGGATTTGAACAGGAGGATGGGAATTGTCGGGGCTGGAGGAGGTTACAGAGGGATTTGAACAGGAGGATGGGAATTGTAGGGGCTGGAGGAGGTTACAGAGATAGGGAGGGAGGGAGAGAGGGAGGGATTGAACAGGAGGATGGGAATTGTAGGGGCTGGAGGAGGATACAGAGAGAGGGAGGGAGGGGGCGAGGGAGGGATTTGAACAGGAGGATGAGAATATTAGGGGCTGGAGGAGGTTACAGAGATAGGGAGGGATTTGAACAGGAGGATGGGAATTGTAGGGGCTGGAGGAGGTTGCAGAGATAGGGAGGGAGGGAGGGATTTGAACAGGCGGATGGGAATTGTAGGGGCTGGAGGAGGTTACAGAGATAGGGAGGGATGGAGGGATTTGAACAGGGGGATGGGAATTGTAGGGGCTGGAGGAGGTTACAGAGATAGGGAGGGAGGGAGGGATTTGAACAGTAGGATGAGAATTGTAGGGGCTGGAGGAGGTTACAGAGTTAGGAAGGGGGCGAGGGAGGGATTTGAACAGGAGGATGGGAATTGTAGGGGCTGGGGGAGGTTAGAGAGATAGTGAGGGAGGGAGCGAGGGAGGGATTTGAACAGGAGGATGAGAATTGTCGGGGCTGGAGGAGGTTACAGAGATAGGAAGGGAGGGAGGCAGGGATTTGAACAGGAGGATGGAAATTGTAGGGGCTGGAGGTGGTTACAGAGATAGGGAGGGAGGGAGGGATTTGAACAGGAGGAGGAGAATTCTAGGGGCTGGAGGAGGTTACAGAGATAGGGAGGGGGGGAGGGATTTGAACAGAAGGATGGGAATTGTAGGGGCTGGAGGAGGTTACAGAGATAGGGAGGGAGGGATTTGAACAGCAGGATGGGAATTGTAGGGGCTGGGGGAGGTTACAGAGATAGGGAGGGAGGGAGGGATTTGAACAGGGGGATGGGAATTGTAGGGGCTGGGGGAGGTTACAGAGATAGGGAGGGAGGGAGGGATTTGAACAGGAGGATGGGAATTGTAGGGGCTGGAGGAGGTTACAGAGATAGGGAGGGAGGGATTTGAACAGCAGGATGGGAATTGTAGGGGCTGGGGGAGGTTACAGAGATAGGGAGGGAGGGAGGGATTTGAACAGGAGGATGGGAATTGTAGGGGCTGGAGGAGGTTACATAGATAGGGAGGGAGGGAGGGATTTGAACAGGAGGATGGGAATTGTAGGGGCTGGAGGAGGTTACAGAGATAGGGAGGGAGCGAGTGAGGGATTTGAACAGGAGGATGGGAATTGTAGGGGCTGGAGGAGGTTACAGAGATGGGGAGGGAGGGAGGGATTTGAACAGGAGGATGAGAATTGTGGGGGCTGGAGGTGGTTACAGAGATAAGGAGGGAGAGGGCGAGGGAGGGATTTGAACAGGAGAATGGGAATTGTAGGGGCTGGAGGAGGTTACAGAGATAGGGAGGGGGCGAGGGAGGGATTTGAACAGGACGATGAGAATTGTAGGGGCTGGAGGAGGTTACAGAGATAGGGAGTGGGCGAGGGAGGGATTTGAACAGGAGGATGGGAATTGTAGGGGCTGGAGGAGGTTACAGAGATAGGGATGGAGGGAGGGATTTGAACAGGAGGATGAGAATTGTAGGGGCTGGAGGAGGTTACAGAGATAGGGAGGGAGGGAGGGAGGGATTTAAACAGGAGGATGGGAATTGTAGGGTCTGGAGGAGGTTACAGAGATAGGGAGGGAGGGAGGGAGGGATTTAAACAGGAGGATGGGAATTGTAGGGGCTGGAGGAGGTTACAGAGATAGGGAGGGAGGGAAGGAGGGATTTAAACAGGAGGATGAGAATTGTAGGGGCTGGAGGAGGTTACAGAGATAGGGAGGGAGAGGGCGAGGGAACGATTTGAACAGGAGGATGGGAATTGTAGGGGCT
The DNA here is from genome assembly GCF_047496885.1 of Scyliorhinus torazame. Lineage (NCBI taxonomy): Eukaryota > Metazoa > Chordata > Chondrichthyes > Carcharhiniformes > Scyliorhinidae > Scyliorhinus > Scyliorhinus torazame. The sequence continues at coordinate 82,329,762 of NC_092729.1, forward strand.
GGAGGAGGTTACAGAGATATGGAGGGATGGAGGGATTTGAACAGGAGGATGGGAATTGTAGGGACTGGAGGAGGTTACAGAGAATGGGAGGGAGGGAGGGATTTGAACAGGAGGATGGGAATTGTAGGGGCTGGAGGAGGTTACAGAGATAGGGAGGGGGCGAGGGAGGGATTTGAACAGGACGATGGGAATTGTAGGGGCTGGAGGAGGTTACAGAGATAGGGAGGGAGGGAGCGAGGGGGGGATTTGAACAGGAGGATGGGAATTGTAGGGGCTGGAGGAGGTTACAGAGATAGGGAGGGAGGGAGGGATCTGAACAGGAGGATGAGAATTGTAGGGGCTGGAGGAGGTTACAGAGATAGGGGGCGAGGGAGGGATTTGAACAGGAGGATGGGAATTGTAGGGGCTGGAGGAGGTTACAGAGATAGGGACGGAGGGAGCGATGGAGGGATTTGAACAGGAGGATGGGAATTGTAGGGGCTGGAGGAGGTTACAGAGATAGGGAGGGAGGGAGGGATTGGAACAGGAGGATGGGAATTGTAGGGGCTGGAGGAGGTTACAGAGATAGGGAGGGAGGGAGGGATCTGAACAGGAGGATGAGAATTGTAGGGGCTGGAGGAGGTTACAGAGATAGGGAGCGAGGGAGGGATTTGAACAGGAGGACGGAAATTGTAGGGGCTGGAGGAGGTTACAGAGATAGGGAGGGAGGGAGCGAGGGAGGGATTTGAACAGGAGGATGAGAATTGTAGGGGCTGGAGGAGGTTACAGAGATAGGGAGGGAGGGAGGGATTTGAACAGGAGGATGGGAATTGTAGGGGCTGGAGGAGGTTACAGAGATAGGGAGGGAGGGAGGTATTTGAACAGGAGGATGGGAATTGTAGGGGCTGGAGGAGGTTACAGAGATAGGGAGGGAGGGAGGGAGGGATTTGAACAGGAGGATGAGAATTGTAGGGGCTGGAGGAGGTTACAGAGATAGGGAGGGAGGGAGGGATTTGAACAGGAGTATGAGAATTGTAGGGGCTGGAGGAGGTTACAGAGATAGGGAGGGAGGGAGGGATTTGAACAGGAGGATGAGAATTGTAGGGGCTGGAGGAGGTTACAGAGATAGGGAGGGAGGGAGGGAGGGATTTGAACAGGAGGATGAGAATTGTAGGGGCTGGAGGAGGTTACAGAGATAGGAAGGGAGGGAGGCAGGGATATGAACAGGAGGATGGGAATTGTAGGGGCTGGAGGAGGTTACGGAGATAGGGAGGGAGGGGGCGAGGGAGGGATTTGAACAGGAGTATGAGAATTGTAGGGGCTGGAGGAGGTTACAGAGATAGGGAGGGAGGGGGCGAGGGAGGGATTTGAACAGGAGGATGAGAATTGTAGGGGCTGGAGGAGGTTACAGAGATAGGGAGGGAGGGAGCGAGGGAGGGATTTGAACAGGGGGATGGGAATTGTAGGGGCTGGAGGAGATGACAGAGATAGGGAGGGAGGGAGGTATTTGAACAGGAGGATGGGAATTGTCGGGGCTGGAGGAGGTTACAGATATAGGGAGGGAGGGAGGGATTTGAACAGGAGGATGGGAATTGTAGGGGCTGGAGGAGGTGACAGAGATAGGGAGGGAGGGAGGGATTTGAACAGGAGGATAGGAATTGTATGGGCTGGAGGAGGTTACAGAGATAGGGAGGGAGGGAGGGATTTGAACTGGAGGATGGGAATTGTAGGGGCTGGAGGAGGTTACAGAGATGGGGGGAGGGGGGCGAGGGAGGGATTTGAACAGGAGGATGAGAATTGTCGGGGCTGGAGGAGGTTACAGAGATAGGGAGGGAGGGAGGGATTTGAACAGGAGGATGGGAATTGTAGGGGCTGGAGGAGGTTACAGAGATAGGGAGGGAGGGGGCGAGGGAGGAATTTGAACAGGAGGATGGGAATTGTAGGGGCTGGAGGAGGTTACAGAGATAGGGAGGGAGGGAGGGATTTGAACAGGAGGATGGGAATTGTAGGGGCTGGAGGAGGTTACAGAGATAGGGAGGGAGGGAGGGATTTGAACAGGAGGATGAGAATTGTCGGGGCTGGAGGAGGTTACAGAGATAGGGAGGGAGGGAGGGATTTGAACAGGAGGATGGGAATTGTAGGGGCTGGAGGAGGTTACAGAGTAAGGGATGAGGGGGCGAGGGAGGAATTTGAACAGGAGGATGGGAATTGTAGGGGCTGGAGGAGGTTACAGAGATAGGGAGGGAGGGAGGGATTTGAACAGGAGGATGGGAATTGTATGGGCTGGAGGAGGTTACAGAGATAGGGAGGGAGGGAGGGATTTGAACTGGAGGATGGGAATTGTAGGGGCTGGAGGAGGTTACAGAGATGGGGGAGGGGGGCGAGGGAGGGATTTGAACAGGAGGATGAGAATTGTCGGGGTTGGAGGAGGTTACAGAGATAGGGAGTGAGGGATTTGAACAGGAGGATGGGAATTGTAGGGGCTGGAGGAGGTTACAGAGATAGGGAGGGGGGCGAGGGAGGGATTTGTACAGGAGGATGGGAATTGTCGGGGCTGGAGGAGGTTACAGAGATGGGGAGGGAGCGAGGGAGGGATTTGAAGAGGAGGATGGGAATTGTAGGGGCTGGAGGAGGTTACAGAGATAGGGAGGGAGGGGGCGAGGAACAAATTTGAACAGGAGGATCGGAATTGTAGGGGCTGGAGGAGGTTACAGAGATAGGGAGGGAGGGAGGGATTTGAACAGGAGGATGGGAATTGTAGGGGCTGGAGGAGGTTACAGAGATAGGGAGGGAGGGAGGGATTTGAACTGGAGGATGGGAATTGTAGGGGCTGGAGGAGGTTACAGAGATGGGGGGAGGGGGGCGAGGGAGGGATTTGAACAGGAGGATGAGAATTGTCGGGGCTGGAGGAGGTTACAGAGATAGGGAGGGAGGGGGCGAGGGAGGGATTTGAACAGGAGAATGAGAATTGTAGGGGCTGGAGGAGGTTACAGAGATAGAGATGGAGCGCGCGAGGGAGGGATTTGAACAGGAGGATGGGAATTGTAGGGGCTGGAGGAGGTTACAGAGATGGGGAGGGAGGGAGGAATTTGAACAGGAGAATGAGAATTGTAGGGGCTGGAGGAGGTTACAGAGATAAGGAGGGAGTGGGCGAGGGAGGGATTTGAACAGGAGAATGGGAATTGTAGTTGCTGGATGAGGTTACAGAGATAGGGAGGGGGCGAGGGAGGGATTTGAACAGGACGATGAGAATTGTAGGGGCTGGAGGAGGTTACAGAGATAGGGAGGGAGGGAGGGATTTGAACAGGAGGATGGGAATTGTAGGGGCTGGAGGAGGTTACAGAGATAGGGATGGAGGGAGGGATTTGAACAGGAGGATGAGAATTGTAGGGGCTGGAGGAGGTTACAGAGATAGGGAGGGAGGGAGGGAGGGATTTAAACAGGAGGATGGGAATTGTAGGGTCTGGAGGAGGTTACAGAGCTAGGGAGGGAGGGAGGGAGGGATTTAAACAGAAGGATGGGAATTGTAGGGGCTGGAGGAGGTTACAGAGATAGGGAGGGAGGGATTTAAACAGGAGGATGAGAATTGTAGGGGCTGGAGGAGGTTACAGAGATAGGGAGGGAGGGAGGGAGGGATTTGAACAGGAGGATGAGAATTGTAGGAGCTGGAGGAGGTTACAGAGATAGGGAGGAAGAGGGCGAGGGAACGATTTCAACAGAAGGATGGGAATTGTAGGGTCTGGAGGAGGTTACAGAGCTAGGGACGGAGGGAGCGAGGGAGGGATTTGAACAGGAGGATGAGAATTGTAGGGGCTGGAGGAGGTTACAGAGATAGGGAGCGAGGGAGGGATTTGAACAGGAGGATGGGAATTGTAGGGTCTGGAGGAGGTTACAGAGATAGGGAGGGAGGGAGGGAGGGAGGGATTTGAACAGGAGGATGGGAATTGTAGGGGCTGGAGGAGGTTACAGAGATAGGGAGGGATGGAGGGATTTGAACAGGAGGATGGGAATTGTAGTGGCTGGAGGAGGTTACAGAGAATGGGAGGGAGGGAGGGATTTGAACAGGAGGATGGGAATTGTAGGGGCTGGAGGAGGTTACAGAGATAGGGAGGGAGCGAGGGAGGGATTTGAACAGGACGATGGGAATTGTAGGGGCTGGAGGAGGTTACAGAGATAGGGAGGGAGGGAGCGAGGGAGGGATTTGAACAGGAGGATGGGAATTCTAGGGAAGGAGGAGGTTACAGAGATAGGGGGGGAGGGAGGGATCTGAACAGGAGGATGAGAATTGTAGGGGCTGGAGGAGGTTACAGAGATAGGGGGCGAGGGAGGGATTTGAACAGGAGGATGGGAATTGTAGGGGCTGGAGGAGGTTACAGAGATAGGGACGGAGGGAGCGATGGAGGGATTTGAACAGGAGGATGAGAATTGTAGGGGCTGGAGGAGGTTACAGAGATAGGGAGGGAGGGAGGGATCTGAACAGGAGGATGAGAATTGTAGGGGCTAGAGGAGGTTACAGAGACAGGGAGCGAGGGAGGGATTTGAACAGGAGGATGGCAATTGTAGGGGCTGGAGGAGGTTACAGAGATAGGGAGGGAGGGAGCGAGGGAGGAATTTGAACAGGAGGATGAGAATTGTAGGGGCTGGAGGAGGTTACAGAGATGGGGAGGGAGGGGGCGAGGGAAGGATTTGAACAGGAGGATGGGAATAGTAGGGGCTGGAGGAGATTACAGAGATAGGGAGGGAGGGAGGGAGGGATTTGAACAGGAGGATGGGAATTGTAGGGGCTGGAGGAGGTTACAGAGATAGGGAGGGGGCGAGGGAGGGAGGGATTTGAACAGGAGGATGGGAATTGTAGGGGCTGGAGGAGGTTACAAAATTGAGGGAGGGAGGGGGCGAGGGAGGGATTTGAACAGGAGGATGAGAATATTAGGGGCTGGAGGAGGTTACAGAGATAGGGAGGGAGGGATTTGAACAGGAGGATGGGAATTGTAGGGGCTGGAGGAGGTTACAGAGATAGGGAGGGAGGGAGGGATTTGAACAGGAGGATGGGAATTGTAGGGGCTGGAGGAGGTTACAGAGATAGGGAGGAATGGAGGGATTTGAACAGGGGGATGGGAATTGTAGGGGCTGGAGGAGGTTACAGAGATAGGGTGGGAGGGAGGGATTTGAACATGAGGATGAGAATTGTAGGGGCTGGAGGAGGTTACAGAGATAGGAAGGGTGGGAGGCAGGGATTTGAACAGGAGGATGGGAATTGTAGGGGCTGGAGGAGGTTACAGAGAGAGGGAGGGAGGGAGGGATTTGAACAGGAGGAGGAGAATTGTATGGGCTGGAGGAGGTTACAGAGATAGGGTGGGAGGGGGCGAGGCAAAGATTTGAACAGGAGGATGGGAATAGTAGGGGCTGGAGGAGATTACAGAAATAGGGAGTGAGGGAGGGATTTGAACAGGAGGATGAGAATTGTAGGGGCTGGAGGAGATTACAGAGATAGGGAGGGAGGGAGGGAGGGAGGGATTTGAACAGGAGGATGAGAATTGTAGGAGCTGGAGGAGGTTACAGAGATAGGGAGGGAGGGAGGGATTTGAACAGGAGGATGGGAATTGTATGGGATGGAGGAGGTTACAGAGATAGGGAGGGGGGGAGGGATTTGAACTGGAGGATGGGAATTGTCGGGGCTGGAGGAGGTTACAGAGATGGGGGGAGGGGGGGCGAGGGAGGAATTTGAACAGGAGGATGAGAATTGTCGGGGCTGGAGGAGGTTACAGAGATAGGGAGGGGGGAGGGATTTGAACTGGAGGATGGGAATTGTCGGGGCTGGAGGAGGTTACAGAGATGGGGGGAGGGGGGGCGAGGGAGGGATTTGAACAGGAGTATGAGAATTGTAGGGGCTGGAGGAGGTTACAGAGATAGGGAGGGAGGGATTTGAACAGGAGGATGGGAATTGTAGGGGCTGGAGGAGGTTACAGAGATAGGGAGGGAAGGGGCAAGGGAGGGATTTGAACAGGAGGATGGGAATTGTAGGGGCTGGAGGAGGTTACACAGATAGGGAGGGAGGGGGGGGCGAGGGAGGGATTTGAACAGGAGGATGAGAATTGTAGGGGCTGGAGGAGGTTACAGAGATAGGGAGGGAGGGGGCGAGGGAGGAATTTGAACAGGAGGATGGGAATTGTAGGGGCTGGAGGAGGTTACAGAGATAGGGAGGGAGGGAGGGATTTGAACAGGAGGATGGGAATTGTAGGGGCTGGAGGAGGTTACAGAGATAGGGAGGGAGGGGGGGAGAGGGAGGGATTTGAACAGAACGATGAGAATTGTAGGGGCTGGAGGAGGTTACAGAGATAAGGAGGGAGTGGGCGAGGGAGGGATTTGAACAGGAGGATGGGAATTGTAGGGGCTGGAGGAGGTTACAGAGATAGGGAGGGGGCGAGGGAGGGATTTGAACAGGACGATGAGAATTGTAGGAGCTGGAGGAGGTTACAGAGATAGGGAGGGAGGGAGGGATTTGAACAGGAGGATGGGAATTGTAGGGGCTGGAGGAGGTTACAGAGATAGGGAGGGAGGGGGCGAGGGAGGAATTTGAACAGGAGGATGGGAATTGTAGGGGCTGGAGGAGGTTACAGAGATAGGGAGGGAGGGAGGGATTTGAACAGGAGGATGGGAATTGTAGGGGCTGGAGGAGGTTACAGAGATAGGGAGGGAGGGAGGGATTTGAACTGGAGGATGGGAATTGTAGGGGCTGGAGGAGGTTACAGAGATAGGGAGGGAGGGAGGGATTTGAACTGGAGGATGAGAATTGTAGGGGCCGGAGGAGGTTACAGAGAAAGGGAGGGAGGGAGGGATTTGAACAGGAGGATGGGAATTGTAGGGGCTGGAGGAGGTTACAGAGATGGGGGAGGGGGGCGGGGGAGGGATTTGAACAGGAGGATGAGAATTGTCGGGCCTGGAGGAGGTTACAGAGATAGTGAGGGAGGGAGGGAGGCATTTGAACAGGAGGATGGGAATTGTAGGGGCTGGAGGAGGTTACAGAGATAGGGAGGGAGGGAGGGAGGGATTTGAACAGGAGGATGGGAATTGTAGGGGCTGGAGGGGGTTACAGAGCTAGGGAGGGAGGGGGGCGAGGGAGGGACTTGAACAGGAGGATGAGAATTGTAGGGGCTGGAGGAGGTTACAGAGATAGGGAGGGAGGGAGGGAGGGATTTGAATAGGAGGATGGGAATTGTAGGGGCTGGAGGGGGTTACAGAGCTAGGGAGGGAGGGAGGGATTTGAACAGGAGGATGAGAATTGTAGGGGCTGGATGAGGTTACAGAGATAGGCAGGGAGGGAGGGATTTGAACGGGAGGATGGGAATTGTAAGGGCTGGAGGAGGTTACAGAGATAAGGAGGAAGTGGGCGAGGGAGGGATTTGAACAGGAGAATGGGAATTGTAGGGGCTGGAGGAGGTTACAGAGATAGGGAGGGATGGAGGGATTTGAACAGGGGGATGGGAATTGTAGGGGCTGGAGGAGGTTACAGAGATAAGGAGGAAGTGGGCGTGGGAGGGATTTGAACAGGAGAATGGGAATTATAGGGGCTGAAGGAGGTTACAGAGATAGGGAGGGAGGGATTTGAACAGGAGGATGGGAATTGTAGGGGCTGGAGGAGGTTACAGAGATAGGGAGGGAGGGAGCGAGGGAGGGATTTGAACAGGAGGATGTGAATTGTCGGGGCTGGAGGAGGTTACAGAGATAGGGAGGGAGGGAGGGATTTGAACAGGAGGATGGGAATTGTAGGGGCTGGAGGAGGTTACAGAGATAGGGAGGGAGGGAGGGATTTAAACAGGAGGATGGGAATTGTATGGGCTGGAGGAGGTTACAGAGATAGGGAGGGGGGGAGGGATTTGAACTGGAGGATGGGAATTGTCGGGGCTGGAGGAGGTTATAGAGATGGGGGGAGGGGGGGCGAGGGAGGAATTTGAACAGGAGGATGAGAATTGTCGGGGCTGGAGGAGGTTACAGAGATAGGGAGGGGGGAGGGATTTGAACTGGAGGATGGGAATTGTCGGGGCTGGAGGAGGTTACAGAGATGGGGGGAGGGGGGGCGAGGGAGGGATTTGAACAGGAGTATGAGAATTGTAGGGGCTGGAGGAGGTTACAGAGATAGGGAGGGAGGGATTTGAACAGGAGGATGGGAATTGTAGGGGCTGGAGGAGGTTACAGAGATAGGGAGGGAAGGGAGGGATTTGAACAGGAGGATGGGAATTGTAGGGGCTGGAGGAGGTTACAGAGATAGGGAGGGAGGGGGGGGGCGAGGGAGGGATTTGAACAGGAGGATGAAAATTGTAGGGGCTGGAGGAGGTTACAGAGATAGGGAGGGAGCGAGGGAGGGATTTGAACAGGAGGATGAGAATTGTAGGGGCTGGAGGAGGTTACAGAGATAGGGAGGGAGGGAGCGAGGGAGGGATTTGAACAGGAGGATGGGAATTGTAGGGGCTGGAGGAGGTTACAGAGATAGGGAGGGAGGGAGGGATTTGAACAGGAGGATGGGAATTGTAGGGGCTGGAGGAGGTTACAGAGATAGGGAGGGAGGGAGTGAAGGAAGGATTTGAACAGGAGGATGAGAATTGTAGGGGCTGGAGGAGGTTACAGAGATAGGGAGGGAGGGGGCGAGGGAGGGATTTGAACAGGAGGATGGGAATTGTAGGGGCTGGAGGAGGTTACAGAGATAGGGAGGGAGGGAGGGATTTGAACAGGAGGATGGGAATTGTAGGGGCGGGAGGAGGTTACAGAGATAGGGAGGGAGGGAGGGATTTGAACTGGAGGATGGGAATTGTAGGGGCTGGAGGATGTTACAGAGATGGGGGGAGGGGGGCGAGGGAGGGATTTGAACATGAGGATGAGAATTGTCGGGGCTGGAGGAGGTTACAGAGATAGGGAGGGAGGGAGGGATTTGAACAGGAGGATGGGAATTGTAGGGGCTGGAGGAGGTTACAGAGATGGGGAGGGAGGGATTTGAACAGAACGATGAGAATTGTAGGGGCTGGAGGAGGTTACAGAGATAAGGAGGGAGTGGGCGAGGGAGGGATTTGAACAGGAGAATGGGAATTGTAGGGGCTGGAGGAGGTTACAGAGATAGGGAGGGGGCGAGGGAGGGATTTGAACAGGACGATGAGAATTGTAGGGGCTGGAGGAGGTTACAGAGATAGGGAGGGAGGGAGGGATTTGAACAGGAGGATGGGAATTGTAGGGGCTGGAGGAGGTTACAGAGATAGGGAGGGAGGGGGCGAGGGAGGAATTTGAACAGGAGGATGGGAATTGTAGGGGCTGGAGGAGGTTACAGAGATAGGGAGGGAGGGGGGGCGAGGGAGGGATTTGAACAGGAGGATGAGAATTGTAGGGGCTGGAGGAGGTTACAGAGATAGGGAGGGAGGGGGCAAGGGAGGAATTTGAACAGGAGGATGGGAATTGTAGGGGCTGGAGGAGGTTACAGAGATAGGGAGGGGGCGAGGGAGGGATTTGAACAGGACGATAGAGAATTGTAGGGGCTGGAGGAGGTTACAGAGATAGGGAGGGAGGGAGGGATTTGAACAGGAGGATGGGAATTGTAGGGGCTGGAGGAGGTTACAGAGATGGGGGGGAGGGGGGCGAGGGAGGGATTTGAACATGAGGATGAGAATTGTCGGGGCTGGAGGAGGTTACAGAGATAGGGAGGGAGGGAGGGATTTGAACAGGAGGATGGGAATTGTAGGGGCTGGAGGAGGTTACAGAGATAGGGAGGGAGGGAGGGATTTGAACTGGAGGATGGGAATTGTAGGGGCTGGAGGAGGTTACAGAGATGGGGGGAGGGGGGCGAGGGAGGGATTTGAACATGAGGATGAGAATTGTCGGGGCTGGAGGAGGTTACAGAGATAGGGAGGGAGGGGGGGACGAGGGAGGGATTTGAACAGGAGGATGGGAATTGTAGGGGCTGGAGGAGGTTACAGAGATAGGGAGGGAGGGAGGGATTTGAACTGGAGGATGGGAATTGTAGGGGCTGGAGGAGGTTACAGAGATGGGGGGAGGGGGGCGAGGGAGGGATTTGAACATGAGGATGAGAATTGTCGGGGCTGGAGGAGGTTACAGAGATAGGGAGGGAGGGGGGGACGAGGGAGGGATTTGAACAGGAGGATGGGAATTGTAGGGGCTGGAGGAGGTTACAGAGATGGGGGGAGGGGGGCGAGGGAGGGATTTGAACATGAGGATGAGAATTGTCGGGGCTGGAGGAGGTTACAGAGATAGGGAGGGAGGGAGGGAGGGATTTGAACAGGAGAATGGGAATTGTAGGGGCTGGAGGAGGTTATAGAGATAGGCAGGGAGGGAGGGATTTGAACAGGAGGATGGGAATTGTAGGGGCTGGAGGAGGTTACAGAGATGGGGAGGGAGGGATTTGAACAGAACGATGAGAATTGTAGGGGCTGGAGGAGGTTACAGAGATAGGCAGGGAGGGAGGGATTTGAACAGGAGGATGGGAATTGTAGGGGCTGGAGGAGGTTATAGAGATAGGCAGGGAGGGAGGGATTTGAACAGGAGGATGGGAATTGTAGGGGCTGGAGGAGGTTACAGAGATAAGGAGGAAGTGGGCGAGAGAGGGATTTGAACAGGAGAATGGGAATTGTAGGGGCTGGAGGAGGTTACAGAGATAGGGAGGGAGGGATTTGAACAGGAGGATGGGAATTGTAGGGGCTGGAGGAGGTTACAGAGATAGGGAGGGAGGGAGCGAGGGAGGGATTTGAACAGGAGGATGGGAATTGTCGGGGCTGGAGGAGGTTACAGAGATAGGGAGGGAGGGAGGGTGGGAGGGATTTGAACAGGAGGATGGGAATTGAAGGGGCTGGAGGAGGTTACAGAGATAGGGAGGGAGGGAGGGAGGGATTTGAACAGGAGGATGAGAATTGTAGGGACTGGAGGAGGTTACAGAGATAGGGAGGGAGGGAGGGATTTAAACAGGAGGATGGGAATTGTAGGGTTTGGAGGAGGTTACAGAGATAGGGAGGGAGGGAGGGAGGGATTTAAACAGGAGGATGAGAATTGTAGGGGCTGGAGGAGGTTACAGAGATAGGGAGGGAGGGAGGGAGGGATTTAAACAGGAGGATGAGAATTGTAGGGGCTTTAGGAGGTTACAGAGATAGGGAGGGAGGGAGGGAGGGATTTGAACAGGAGGATGAGAATTGTAGGGGCTGGAGGAGGTTACAGAGATAGGGAGGGAGAGGGCGAGGGAAGGATTTGAACAGGAGGATGGGAATTGTAGGGGCTGGAGTAGGTTACAGAGATAGGGAGGGAGGGGGCAAGGGAAGGATTTGAACAGGAGGATGGGAATAGTAGGGGCTGGAGGAGGTTACAGAGATAGGGAGGGAGGGGGCGAGGGAGGGATTTGAACAGGAGGATGGGAATTATAGGGGCTGGAGGAGGTTACAGAGATAGGGAGGGAGCGGGCGTTTGAGGGATTTGAACAGGAGGATGAGAATTGTAGGGGCTGGAGGAGGTTACAGAGAATGGGAGGGAGGGAGGGGTTTGAACAGGAGGATGGGAATTGTAGGGGCTGGAGGAGGTTACAGATATAGGGGGGGGGGGTGAGGGAGGGATTTGAACAGGACGATGGGAATTGTAGGGGCTGGAGGAGGTTACAGAGATAGGGAGGGAGGGAGCGAGGGAGGGATTTGAACAGGAGGATGGGAATTGTAGGGGCTGGAGGAGGTTACAGAGATAGGGAGGGAGGGAGGGATCTGAACTGGAGGATGAGAATTGTAGGGGCTGGAGGAGGTTACAGAGATAGGGGGCGAGGGAGGGATTTGAACAGGAGGATGGGAATTGTAGGGGCTGGAGGAGGTTACAGAGATAGGGACGGAGGGAGCGATGGAGGGATTTGAACAGGAGGATGAGAATTGTAGGGGCTGGAGGAGGTTACAGAGATAGGGAGGGGGCGAGGGAGGGATTTGAACAGGACGATGAGAATAGTAGGGGCTGGAGGAGGTTACAGAGATAGGGAGGGAGGGAGGGATTTGAACAGGAGGATGGGAATTGTAGGGGCTGGAGGAGGTTACAGAGATAGGGGGGGAGGGGGGCGAGGGAGGGATTTGAACATGAGGATGAGAATTGTCGGGGCTGGAGGAGGTTACAGAGATAGGGAGGGAGGGGGGGACGAGGGAGGGATTTGAACAGGAGGATGGGAATTGTAGGGGCTGGAGGAGGTTACAGAGATAGGGAGGGAGGGAGGGATTTGAACAGGAGGATGGGAATTGTAGGGGCTGGAGGAGGTTACAGAGATAGGGAGGGAGGGAGGGATTTGAACTGGAGGATGGGAATTGTAGGGGCTGGAGGAGGTTACAGAGATGGGGGGAGGGGGGCGAGGGAGGGATTTGAACATGAGGATGAGAATTGTCGGGGCTGGAGGAGGTTACAGAGATAGGGAGGGAGGGAGGGAGGGATTTGAACAGGAGGATGGGAATTGTAGGGGCTGGAGGAGGTTACAGAGATGGGGAGGGAGGGATTTGAACAGAACGATGAGAATTGTAGGGGCTGGAGGAGGTTACAGAGATAGGCAGGGAGGGAGGGATTTGAACAGGAGGATGGGAATTGTAGGGGCTGGAGGAGGTTATAGAGATAGGCAGGGAGGGAGGGATTTGAACAGGAGGATGGGAATTGTAGGGGCTGGAGGAGGTTACAGAGATAAGGAGGAAGTGGGCGAGAGAGGGATTTGAACAGGAGAATGGGAATTGTAGGGGCTGGAGGAGGTTACAGAGATAGGGAGGGAGGGATTTGAACAGGAGGATGGGAATTGTAGGGGCTGGAGGAGGTTACAGAGATAGGGAGGGAGGGAGCGAGGGAGGGATTTGAACAGGAGGATGGGAATTGTCGGGGCTGGAGGAGGTTACAGAGATAGGGAGGGAGGGAGGGTGGGAGGGATTTGAACAGGAGGATGGGAATTGAAGGGGCTGGAGGAGGTTACAGAGATAGGGAGGGAGGGAGGGAGGGATTTGAACAGGAGGATGAGAATTGTAGGGACTGGAGGAGGTTACAGAGATAGGGAGGGAGGGAGGGATTTAAACAGGAGGATGGGAATTGTAGGGTTTGGAGGAGGTTACAGAGATAGGGAGGGAGGGAGGGAGGGATTTAAACAGGAGGATGAGAATTGTAGGGGCTGGAGGAGGTTACAGAGATAGGGAGGGAGGGAGGGAGGGACTTAAACAGGAGGATGAGAATTGTAGGGGCTGGAGGAGGTTACAGAGATAGGGAGGGAGGGAGGGAGGGATTTGAACAGGAGGATGAGAATTGTAGGGGCTGGAGGAGGTTACAGAGATAGGGAGGGAGAGGGCGAGGGAAGGATTTGAACAGGAGGATGGGAATTGTAGGGGCTGGAGGAGGTTACAGAGATAGGGAGGGAGGGGGCAAGGGAAGGATTTGAACAGGAGGATGGGAATAGTAGGGGCTGGAGGAGGTTACAGAGATAGGGAGGGAGGGGGCGAGGGAGGGATTTGAACAGGAGGATGGGAATTGTAGGGGCTGGAGGAGGTTACAGAGATAGGGAGGGAGCGGGCGAGGGAGGGATTTGAACAGGAGGATGAGAATTGTAGGGGCTGGAGGAGGTTACAGAGAATGGGAGGGAGGGAGGGGTTTGAACAGGAGGATGGGAATTGTAGGGGCTGGAGGAGGTTACAGATATAGGGGGGGGGGGGTGAGGGACGGATTTGAACAGGACGATGGGAATTGTAGGGGCTGGAGGAGGTTACAGAGATAGGGAGGGAGGGAGCGAGGGAGGGATTTGAACAGGAGGATGGGAATTGTAGGGGCTGGAGGAGGTTACAGAGATAGGGAGGGAGGGAGGGATCTGAACTGGAGGATGAGAATTGTAGGGGCTGGAGGAGGTTACAGAGATAGGCGGCGAGGGAGGGATTTGAACAGGAGGATGGGAATTGTAGGGGCTGGAGGAGGTTACAGAGATAGGGACGGAGGGAGCGATGGAGGGATTTGAACAGGAGGATGGGAATTGTAGGGGCTGGAGGAGGTTACAGAGATGGGGAGGGAGGGAGGAATTTGAACAGGAGAATGAGAATTGTAGGGGCTGGAGGAGGTTACAGAGATAAGGAGGGAGTGGGCGAGGGAGGGATTTGAACAGGAGAATGGGAATTGTAGTTGCTGGATGAGGTTACAGAGATAGGGAGGGGGCGAGGGAGGGATTTGAACAGGACGATGAGAATTGTAGGGGCTGGAGGAGGTTACAGAGATAGGGAGGGAGGGAGGGATTTGAACAGGAGGATGGGAATTGTAGGGGCTGGAGGAGGTTACAGAGATAGGGATGGAGGGAGGGATTTGAACAGGAGGATGAGAATTGTAGGGGCTGGAGGAGGTTACAGAGATAGGGAGGGAGGGAGGGAGGGATTTAAACAGGAGGATGGGAATTGTAGGGTCTGGAGGAGGTTACAGAGCTAGGGAGGGAGGGAGGGAGGGATTTAAACAGAAGGATGGGAATTGTAGGGGCTGGAGGAGGTTACAGAGATAGGGAGGGAGGGATTTAAACAGGAGGATGAGAATTGTAGGGGCTGGAGGAGGTTACAGAGATAGGGAGGGAGGGAGGGAGGGATTTGAACAGGAGGATGAGAATTGTAGGAGCTGGAGGAGGTTACAGAGATAGGGAGGAAGAGGGCGAGGGAACGATTTCAACAGAAGGATGGGAATTGTAGGGTCTGGAGGAGGTTACAGAGCTAGGGACGGAGGGAGCGAGGGAGGGATTTGAACAGGAGGATGAGAATTGTAGGGGCTGGAGGAGGTTACAGAGATAGGGAGCGAGGGAGGGATTTGAACAGGAGGATGGGAATTGTAGGGTCTGGAGGAGGTTACAGAGATAGGGAGGGAGGGAGGGAGGGAGGGATTTGAACAGGAGGATGGGAATTGTAGGGGCTGGAGGAGGTTACAGAGATAGGGAGGGATGGAGGGATTTGAACAGGAGGATGGGAATTGTAGGGGCTGGAGGAGGTTACAGAGAATGGGAGGGAGGGAGGGATTTGAACAGGAGGATGGGAATTGTAGGGGCTGGAGGAGGTTACAGAGATAGGGAGGGGGCGAGGGAGGGATTTGAACAGGACGATGGGAATTGTAGGGGCTGGAGGCGGTTACAGAGATAGGGAGGGAGGGAGCGAGGGAGGGATTTGAACAGGAGGATGGGAATTCTAGGGAAGGAGGAGGTTACAGAGATAGGGGGGGAGGGAGGGATCTGAACAGGAGGATGAGAATTGTAGGGGCTGGAGGAGGTTACAGAGATAGGGGGCGAGGGAGGGATTTGAACAGGAGGATGGGAATTGTAGGGGCTGGAGGAGGTTACAGAGATAGGGACGGAGGGAGCGATGGAGGGATTTGAACAGGAGGATGAGAATTGTAGGGGCTGGAGGAGGTTACAGAGATAGGGAGGGAGGGAGGGATCTGAACAGGAGGATGAGAATTGTAGGGGCTAGAGGAGGTTACAGAGATAGGGAGCGAGGGAGGGATTTGAACAGGAGGATGGCAATTGTAGGGGCTGGAGGAGGTTACAGAGATAGGGAGGGAGGGAGCGAGGGAGGAATTTGAACAGGAGGATGAGAATTGTAGGGGCTGGAGGAGGTTACAGAGATGGGGAGGGAGGGGGCGAGGGAAGGATTTGAACAGGAGGATGGGAATAGTAGGGGCTGGAGGAGATTACAGAGATAGGGAGGGAGGGAGGGAGGGATTTGAACAGGAGGATGGGAATTGTAGGGGCTGGAGGAGGTTACAGAGATAGGGAGGGGGCGAGGGAGGGAGGGATTTGAACAGGAGGATGGGAATTGTAGGGGCTGGAGGAGGTTACAAAATTGAGGGAGGGAGGGGGGCGAGGGAGGGATTTGAACAGGAGGATGAGAATATTAGGGGCTGGAGGAGGTTACAGAGATAGGGAGGGAGGGATTTGAACAGGAGGATGGGAATTGTAGGGGCTGGAGGAGGTTACAGAGATAGGGAGGGAGGGAGGGATTTGAACAGGAGGATGGGAATTGTAGGGGCTGGAGGAGGTTACAGAGATAGGGAGGAATGGAGGGATTTGAACAGGGGGATGGGAATTGTAGGGGCTGGAGGAGGTTACAGAGATAGGGTGGGAGGGAGGGATTTGAACATGAGGATGAGAATTGTAGGGGCTGGAGGAGGTTACAGAGATAGGAAGGGTGGGAGGCAGGGATTTGAACAGGAGGATGGGAATTGTAGGGGCTGGAGGAGGTTACAGAGATAGGGAGGGGGCGAGGGAGGGAGGGATTTGAACAGGAGGAGGAGAATTGTATGGGCTGGAGGAGGTTACAGAGATAGGGTGGGAGGGGGCGAGGCAAAGATTTGAACAGGAGGATGGGAATAGTAGGGGCTGGAGGAGATTACAGAAATAGGGAGTGAGGGAGGGATTTGAACAGGAGGATGAGAATTGTAGGGGCTGGAGGTGGTTACAGAGATAGGGAGGGAGGGGTTTGAACAGGAGGTGGAGAATTGTAGGGGCTGGAGGAGGTTACAGAGATAGGGTGGGAGGGGGCGAGGCAAAGATTTGAACAGGAGGATAGGAATAGTAGGGGCTGGAGGAGATTACAGAGATAGGGAGGGAGGGAGGGAGGGAGGGATTTGAACAGGAGGATGAGAATTGTAGGAGCTGGAGGAGGTTACAGAGATAGGGAGGGAGCGAGGGAGGGATTTGAACAGGAGGATGGGAATTGTCGGGGCTGGAGGAGGTTACAGAGATAGGGAGGGAGGGAGGGATTTGAACAGGAGGATGGGAATTGTAGGGGATGGAGGAGGTTACAGAGATAGGGAGGGAGGGAGGGATTTGAACAGGAGGATGGGAATTGTATGGGATGGAGGAGGTTACAGAGATAGGGAGGGGGGGAGGGATTTGAACTGGAGGATGGGAATTGTCGGGGCTGGAGGAGGTTACAGAGATAGGGAGGGGGGGAGGGATTTGAACTGGAGGATGGGAATTGTCGGGGCTGGAGGAGGTTACAGAGATGGGGGGAGGGGGGGCGAGGGAGGGATTTGAACAGGAGTATGAGAATTGTAGGGGCTGGAGGAGGTTACAGAGATAGGGAGGGAGGGATTTGAACAGGAGGATGGGAATTGTAGGGGCTGGAGGAGGTTACAGAGATAGGGAGGGAAGGGGCAAGGGAGGGATTTGAACAGGAGGATGGGAATTGTAGGGGCTGGAGGAGGTTACACAGATAGGGAGGGAGGGGGGGGCGAGGGAGGGATTTGAACAGGAGGATGAGAATTGTAGGGGCTGGAGGAGGTTACAGAGATAGGGAGGGAGGGGGCGAGGGAGGAATTTGAACAGGAGGATGGGAATTGTAGGGGCTGGAGGAGGTTACAGAGATAGGGAGGGAGGGAGGGATTTGAACAGGAGGATGGGAATTGTAGGGGCTGGAGGAGGTTACAGAGATAGGGAGGGAGGGGGGGAGAGGGAGGGATTTGAACAGAACGATGAGAATTGTAGGGGCTGGAGGAGGTTACAGAGATAAGGAGGGAGTGGGCGAGGGAGGGATTTGAACAGGAGGATGGGAATTGTAGGGGCTGGAGGAGGTTACAGAGATAGGAAGGGGGCGAGGGAGGGATTTGAACAGGACGATGAGAATTGTAGGAGCTGGAGGAGGTTACAGAGATAGGGAGGGAGGGAGGGATTTGAACAGGAGGATGGGAATTGTAGGGGCTGGAGGAGGTTACAGAGATAGGGAGGGAGGGGGCGAGGGAGGAATTTGAACAGGAGGATGGGAATTGTAGGGGCTGGAGGAGGTTACAGAGATAGGGAGGGAGGGAGGGATTTGAACAGGAGGATGGGAATTGTAGGGGCTGGAGGAGGTTACAGAGATAGGGAGGGAGGGAGGGATTTGAACTGGAGGATGGGAATTGTAGGGGCTGGAGGAGGTTACAGAGATAGGGAGGGAGGGAGGGATTTGAACTGGAGGATGAGAATTGTAGGGGCCGGAGGAGGTTACAGAGAAAGGGAGGGAGGGAGGGATTTGAACAGGAGGATGGGAATTGTAGGGGCTGGAGGAGGTTACAGAGATGGGGGAGGGGGGCGGGGGAGGGATTTGAACAGGAGGATGAGAATTGTCTGGCCTGGTGGAGGTTACAGAGATAGGGAGGGAGGGAGGGAGGCATTTGAACAGGAGGATGGGAATTGTAGGGGCTGGAGGAGGTTACAGAGATAGGGAGGGAGGGAGGGAGGGATTTGAATAGGAGGATGGGAATTGTAGGGGCTGGAGGGGGTTACAGAGCTAGGGAGGGAGGGAGGGATTTGAACAGGAGGATGAGAATTGTAGGGGCTGGAGGAGGTTACAGAGATAGGCAGGGAGGGAGGGATTTGAACGGGAGGATGGGAATTGTAAGGGCTGGAGGAGGTTACAGAGATAAGGAGGAAGTGGGCGAGGGAGGGATTTGAACAGGAGAATGGGAATTGTAGGGGCTGGAGGAGGTTACAGAGATAGGGAGGGATGGAGGGATTTGAACAGGGGGATGGGAATTGTAGGGGCTGGAGGAGGTTACAGAGATAAGGAGGAAGTGGGCGTGGGAGGGATTTGAACAGGAGAATGGGAATTATAGGGGCTGAAGGAGGTTACAGAGATAGGGAGGGAGGGATTTGAACAGGAGGATGGGAATTGTAGGGGCTGGAGGAGGTTACAGAGATAGGGAGGGAGGGAGCGAGGGAGGGATTTGAACAGGAGGATGGGAATTGTCGGGGCTGGAGGAGGTTACAGAGATAGGGAGGGAGGGAGGGATTTGAACAGGAGGATGGGAATTGTAGGGGCTGGAGGAGGTTACAGAGATAGGGAGGGAGGGAGGGATTTAAACAGGAGGATGGGAATTGTATGGGCTGGAGGAGGTTACAGAGATAGGGAGGGGGGGAGGGATTTGAACTGGAGGATGGGAATTGTCGGGGCTGGAGGAGGTTATAGAGATGGGGGGAGGGGGGGCGAGGGAGGAATTTGAACAGGAGGATGAGAATTGTCGGGGCTGGAGGAGGTTACAGAGATAGGGAGGGGGGGAGGGATTTGAACTGGAGGATGGGAATTGTCGGGGCTGGAGGAGGTTACAGAGATAGGGAGGGAGGGATTTGAACAGGAGGATGGGAATTGTAGGGGCTGGAGGAGGTTACAGAGATAGGGAGGGAAGGGAGGGATTTGAACAGGAGGATGGGAATTGTAGGGGCTGGAGGAGGTTACAGAGATAGGGAGGGAGGGGGGGGGCGAGGGAGGGATTTGAACAGGAGGATGAAAATTGTAGGGGCTGGAGGAGGTTACAGAGATAGGGAGGGAGCGAGGGAGGGATTTGAACAGGAGGATGAGAATTGTAGGGGCTGGAGGAGGTTACAGAGATAGGGAGGGAGGGGGCGAGGGAGGAATTTGAACAGGAGGATGGGAATTGTAGGGGCTGGAGGAGGTTACAGAGATAGGGAGGGAGGGAGGGATTTGAACAGGAGGATGGGAATTGTAGGGGCTGGAGGAGGTTACAGAGATAGGGAGGGAGGGAGTGAAGGAAGGATTTGAACAGGAGGATGAGAATTGTAGGGGCTGGAGGAGGTTACAGAGATAGGGAGGGAGGGGGCGAGGGAGGGATTTGAACAGGAGGATGGGAATTGTAGGGGCTGGAGGAGGTTACAGAGATAGGGAGGGAGGGAGGGATTTGAACAGGAGGATGGGAATTGTAGGGGCGGGAGGAGGTTACAGAGATAGGGAGGGAGGGAGGGATTTGAACTGGAGGATGGGAATTGTAGGGGCTGGAGGATGTTACAGAGATGGGGGGAGGGGGGCGAGGGAGGGATTTGAACATGAGGATGAGAATTGTCGGGGCTGGAGGAGGTTACAGAGATAGGGAGGGAGGGAGGGATTTGAACAGGAGGATGGGAATTGTAGGGGCTGGAGGAGGTTACAGAGATGGGGAGGGAGGGATTTGAACAGAACGATGAGAATTGTAGGGGCTGGAGGAGGTTACAGAGATAAGGAGGGAGTGGGCGAGGGAGGGATTTGAACAGGAGAATGGGAATTGTAGGGGCTGGAGGAGGTTACAGAGATAGGGAGGGGGCGAGGGAGGGATTTGAACAGGACGATGAGAATTGTAGGGGCTGGAGGAGGTTACAGAGATAGGGAGGGAGGGAGGGATTTGAACAGGAGGATGGGAATTGTAGGGGCTGGAGGAGGTTACAGAGATAGGGAGGGAGGGGGCGAGGGAGGAATTTGAACAGGAGGATGGGAATTGTAGGGGCTGGAGGAGGTTACAGAGATAGGGAGGGAGGGGGGGCGAGGGAGGGATTTGAACAGGAGGATGAGAATTGTAGGGGCTGGAGGAGGTTACAGAGATAGGGAGGGAGGGGGCAAGGGAGGAATTTGAACAGGAGGATGGGAATTGTAGGGGCTGGAGGAGGTTACAGAGATAGGGAGGGAGCGAGGGAGGGATTTGAACAGGACGATGAGAATTGTAGGGGCTGGAGGAGGTTACAGAGATAGGGAGGGAGGGAGGGATTTGAACAGGAGGATGGGAATTGTAGGGGCTGGAGGAGGTTACAGAGATAGGGGGGAGGGGGGCGAGGGAGGGATTTGAACATGAGGATGAGAATTGTCGGGGCTGGAGGAGGTTACAGAGATAGGGAGGGAGGGAGGGATTTGAACAGGAGGATGGGAATTGTAGGGGCTGGAGGAGGTTACAGAGATAGGGAGGGAGGGAGGGATTTGAACTGGAGGATGGGAATTGTAGGGGCTGGAGGAGGTTACAGAGATGGGGGGAGGGGGGCGAGGGAGGGATTTGAACATGTGGATGAGAATTGTCGGGGCTGGAGGAGGTTACAGAGATAGGGAGGGAGGGGGGGACGAGGGAGGGATTTGAACAGGAGGATGGGAATTGTAGGGGCTGGAGGAGGTTACAGAGATAGGGAGGGAGGGAGGGATTTGAACTGGAGGATGGGAATTGTAGGGGCTGGAGGAGGTTACAGAGATGGGGGGAGGGGGGCGAGGGAGGGATTTGAACATGAGGATGAGAATTGTCGGGGCTGGAGGAGGTTACAGAGATAGGGAGGGAGGGGGGGACGAGGGAGGGATTTGAACAGGAGGATGGGAATTGTAGGGGCTGGAGGAGGTTACAGAGATGGGGGGAGGGGGGCGAGGGAGGGATTTGAACATGAGGATGAGAATTGTCGGGGCTGGAGGAGGTTACAGAGATAGGGAGGGAGGGAGGGAGGGATTTGAACAGGAGGATGGGAATTGTAGGGGCTGGAGGAGGTTACAGAGATGGGGAGGGAGGGATTTGAACAGAACGATGAGAATTGTAGGGGCTGGAGGAGGTTACAGAGATAGGCAGGGAGGGAGGGATTTGAACAGGAGGATGGGAATTGTAGGGGCTGGAGGAGGTTATAGAGATAGGCAGGGAGGGAGGGATTTGAACAGGAGGATGGGAATTGTAGGGGCTGGAGGAGGTTACAGAGATAAGGAGGAAGTGGGCGAGAGAGGGATTTGAACAGGAGAATGGGAATTGTAGGGGCTGGAGGAGGTTACAGAGATAGGGAGGGAGGGATTTGAACAGGAGGATGGGAATTGTAGGGGCTGGAGGAGGTTACAGAGATAGGGAGGGAGGGAGCGAGGGAGGGATTTGAACAGGAGGATGGGAATTGTCGGGGCTGGAGGAGGTTACAGAGATAGGGAGGGAGGGAGGGTGGGAGGGATTTGAACAGGAGGATGGGAATTGAAGGGGCTGGAGGAGGTTACAGAGATAGGGAGGGAGGGAGGGAGGGATTTGAACAGGAGGATGAGAATTGTAGGGACTGGAGGAGGTTACAGAGATAGGGAGGGAGGGAGGGATTTAAACAGGAGGATGGGAATTGTAGGGTTTGGAGGAGGTTACAGAGATAGGGAGGGAGGGAGGGAGGGATTTAAACAGGAGGATGAGAATTGTAGGGGCTGGAGGAGGTTACAGAGATAGGGAGGGAGGGAGGGAGGGATTTAAAAAGGAGGATGAGAATTGTAGGGGCTTTAGGAGGTTACAGAGATAGGGAGGGAGGGAGGGAGGGATTTGAACAGGAGGATGAGAATTGTAGGGGCTGGAGGAGGTTACAGAGATAGGGAGGGAGAGGGCGAGGGAAGGATTTGAACAGGAGGATGGGAATTGTAGGGGCTGGAGGAGGTTACAGAGATAGGGAGGGAGGGGGCAAGGGAAGGATTTGAACAGGAGGATGGGTATAGTAGGGGCTGGAGGAGGTTACAGAGATAGGGAGGGAGGGGGCGAGGGAGGGATTTGAACAGGAGGATGGGAATTATAGGGGCTGGAGGATGTTACAGAGATAGGGAGGGAGCGGGCGAGGGAGGGATTTGAACAGGAGGATGAGAATTGTAGGGGCTGGAGGAGGTTACAGAGAATGGGAGGGAGGGAGGGGTTTGAACAGGAGGATGGGAATTGTAGGGGCTGGAGGAGGTTACAGATATAGGGGGGGGGGGTGAGGGAGGGATTTGAACAGGACGATGGGAATTGTAGGGGCTGGAGGAGGTTACAGAGATAGGGAGGGAGGGAGCGAGGGAGGGATTTGAACAGGAGGATGGGAATTGTAGGGGCTGGAGGAGGTTACAGAGATAGGGAGGGAGGGAGGGATCTGAACTGGAGGATGAGAATTATAGGGGCTGGAGGAGGTTACAGAGATAGGGGGCGAGGGAGGGATTTGAACAGGAGGATGGGAATTGTAGGGGCTGGAGGAGGTTACAGAGATAGGGAGGGAGGGAGGGGTTTGAACAGGAGGATGGGAATTGTAGGGGCTGGAGGAGGTTACAGAGATAGGGGGGGAGGGGGGCGAGGGAGGGATTTGAACATGAGGATGAGAATTGTAGGGGCTGGAGGAGGTTACAGAGATAGGGAGGGGGCGAGGGAGGGATTTGAACAGGACGATGAGAATTGTAGGGGCTGGAGGAGGTCACAGAGATAGGGACGGAGGGAGCGATGGAGGGATTTGAACAGGAGGATGAGAATTGTAGGGGCTGGAGGAGGTTACAGAGATAGGGAGGGGGCGAGGGAGGGATTTGAACAGGACGATGAGAATTGTAGGGGCTGGAGGAGGTTACAGAGATAGGGAGGGAGGGAGGGATTTGAACAGGAGGATGGGAATTGTAGGGGCTGGAGGAGGTTACAGAGATAGGGGGGGAGGGGGGCGAGGGAGGGATTTGAACATGAGGATGAGAATTGTCGGGGCTGGAGGAGGTTACAGAGATAGGGAGGGAGGGGGGGACGAGGGAGGGATTTGAACAGGAGGATGGGAATTGTAGGGGCTGGAGGAGGTTACAGAGATAGGGAGGGAGGGAGGGATTTGAACAGGAGGATGGGAATTGTAGGGGCTGGAGGAGGTTACAGAGATAGGGAGGGAGGGAGGGATTTGAACTGGAGGATGGGAATTGTCGGGGCTGGAGGAGGTTACAGAGATGGGGGGAGGGGGGCGAGGGAGGGATTTGAACATGAGGATGAGAATTGTCGGGGCTGGAGGAGGTTACAGAGATAGGGAGGGAGGGAGGGAGGGATTTGAACAGGAGGATGGGAATTGTAGGGGCTGGAGGAGGTTACAGAGATGGGGAGGGAGGGATTTGAACAGAACGATGAGAATTGTAGGGGCTGGAGGAGGTTACAGAGATAGGCAGGGAGGGAGGGATTTGAACAGGAGGATGGGAATTGTAGGGGCTGGAGGAGGTTATAGAGATAGGCAGGGAGGGAGGGATTTGAACAGGAGGATGGGAATTGTAGGGGCTGGAGGAGGTTACAGAGATAAGGAGGAAGTGGGCGAGAGAGGGATTTGAACAGGAGGATGGGAATTGTAGGGGCTGGAGGAGGTTACAGAGATAGGGAGGGAGGGATTTGAACAGGAGGATGGGAATTGTAGGGGCTGGAGGAGGTTACAGAGATAGGGAGGGAGGGAGCGAGGGAGGGATTTGAACAGGAGGATGGGAATTGTCGGGGCTGGAGGAGGTTACAGAGATAGGGAGGGAGGGAGGGTGGGAGGGATTTGAACAGGAGGATGGGAATCGAAGGGGCTGCAGGAGGTTACAGAGATAGGGAGGGAGGGAGGGAGGGATTTGAACAGGAGGATGAGAATTGTAGGGACTGGAGGAGGTTACAGAGATAGGGAGGGAGGGAGGGATTTAAACAGGAGGATGGGAATTGTAGGGTTTGGAGGAGGTTACAGAGATAGGGAGGGAGGGAGGGAGGGATTTAAACAGGAGGATGAGAATTGTAGGGGCTGGAGGAGGTTACAGAGATAGGGAGGGAGGGAGGGAGGGACTTAAACAGGAGGATGAGAATTGTAGGGGCTGGAGGAGGTTACAGAGATAGGGAGGGAGGGAGGGAGGGATTTGAACAGGAGGATGAGAATTGTAGGGGCTGGAGGAGGTTACAGAGATAGGGAGGGAGAGGGCGAGGGAAGGATTTGAACAGGAGGATGGGAATTGTAGGGGCTGGAGGAGGTTACAGAGATAGGGAGGGAGGGGGCAAGGGAAGGATTTGAACAGGAGGATGGGAATAGTTGGGGCTGGAGGAGGTTACAGAGATAGGGAGGGAGGGGGCGAGGGAGTGATTTGAACAGGAGGATGGGAATTGTAGGGGCTGGAGGAGGTTACAGAGAATGGGAGGGAGGGAGGGGTTTGAACAGGAGGATGGGAATTGTAGGGGCTGGAGGAGGTTACAGATATAGGGAGGGAGCGGGCGAGGGAGGGATTTGAACAGGAGGATGAGAATTGTAGGGGCTGGAGGAGGTTACAGAGAATGGGAGGGAGGGAGGGGTTTGAACAGGAGGATGGGAATAGTAGGGGCTGGAGGAGATTCCAGAGATAGGGAGGGAGGGCAGCACGGTAGCACAAGTGATTAGCACTGTGGCTTCACAGCGCCAGGGCCCCAGGTTCGATTCCCCGCTGGGTCACTGTCTGTGTGGAGTTTGCACGTTCTCCCCGTGTGTGCGTGGGTTTTCTCCGGGTGCTCCGGTTTCCTCCCACAGTCCAAAGACGTGCAGGTTAGGTGGATTGGCCATGCTAAATTACCCGTAGTGTCCATAAGGGTTGGGAGGGGTTATTGGGTTGCGGGGAAAAGGTGGAAGTGAGGGATTAATGTGGGTCGGTGCAGACTCGATGGGCCGAATGGCCTCCTTCTGCACTGTATGTTCTATGTAATCTATGTAATTGTAGGGGCTGGAGGAGGTTACAGAGATAGGGAGGGAGGGAGGGATCTGAACAGGAGGATGAGAATTGTAGGGGCTGGAGGAGGTTACAGAGATAGGGAGCGAGAGAGGGATTTGAACAGGAGGATGGGAATTGTAGGGGCTGGAGGAGGTTACAGAGATAGGGAGGGAGGGAGCGAGGGAGGGATTTGAACAGGAGGATGAGAATTGTAGGGGCTGGAGGAGGTTACAGAGATAGGGAGGGAGGGGGCGAGGGAAGGATTTGAACAGGAGGATGGGAATAGTAGGGGCTGGAGGAGATTCCAGAGATAGGGAGGGAGGGAGGGATTTGAACAGGAGGATGGGAATTGTAGGGGCTGGTGGAGGTTACAGAGATAGGGAGGGAGGGAGCGAGGGAGGGATTGAACAGGAGGATGGGAATTGTAGGGGCTGGAGGAGGATACAGAGAGAGGGAGGGAGGGGGCGAGGGAGGGATTTGAACAGGAGGATGAGAATATTAGGGGCTGGAGGAGGTTACAGAGATAGGGAGGGAGGGATTTGAACAGGAGGATGGGAATTGTAGGGGCTGGAGGAGGTTACAGAGATAGGGAGGGAGGGAGGGATTTGAACAGGCGGATGGGAATTGTAGGGGCTGGAGGAGGTTACAGAGATAGGGAGGGATGGAGGGATTTGAACAGGGGGATGGGAATTGTAGGGGCTGGAGGAGGTTACAGAGATAGGGAGGGAGGGAGGGATTTGAACAGTAGGATGAGAATTGTAGGGGCTGGAGGAGGTTACAGAGTTAGGAAGGGGGCGAGGGAGGGATTTGAACAGGAGGATGGGAATTGTAGGGGCTGGGGGAGGTTAGAGAGATAGTGAGGGAGGGAGCGAGGGAGGGATTTGAACAGGAGGATGAGAATTGTCGGGGCTGGAGTAGGTTACAGAGATAGGAAGGGAGGGAGGCAGGGATTTGAACAGGAGGATGGAAATTGTAGGGGCTGGAGGTGGTTACAGAGATAGGGAGGGAGGGAGGGATTTGAACAGGAGGAGGAGAATTGTAGGGGCTGGAGGAGGTTACAGAGATAGGGAGGGGGGGAGGGATTTGAACAGAAGGATGGGAATTGTAGGGGCTGGAGGGGTTTACAGTGATAGGGAGGGGGCGAGGCAAAGATTTGAACAGGAGGATGGGAATAGTAGGGGCTGGAGGAGATTACAGAAATAGGGAGGGAGGGAGGGATTTGAACAGGAGGATGAGAATTGTAGGGGCTGGAGGTGGTTACAGAGATAGGGAGGGAGGGATTTGAACAGGAGGAGGAGAATTGTAGGGGCTGGAGGAGATTACAGAGATAGGGAGGGAGGGGGCGAGGGAGGGATTTGAACAGGTGGATGGGAATTGTAGGGGCCGGAGGAGGTTACAGAGATAGGGAGGGAGGGAGGGATTTGAACAGGAGGATGAGAATTGTAGGGGCTGGAGGAGGTTACAGAGATAGGGAGGGAGGGAAGGATTGGAACAGGAGGATGAGAATTGTAGGGGCTGGAGGAGATTACAGAGATAGGGAGGGAGGGGGCGAGGGAGGGATTTGAACAGGTGGATGGGAATTGTAGGGGCTGGAGGAGGTTACAGAGATAGGGAGGGAGGTGGGGATTTGAAGAGGTGGATGGGAATTGTAGGAGCTGGAGAAGGTTACAGAGATAGGGAGGAAGGGAGGGATTTGAACAGGAGGATGGGATTTGTAGGGGCTGGAGGAGGTTACAGAGATAGGGAGGGAGGGATTTGAACAGGAGGATGGGAATTGTAGGGGCTGGAGGAGGTTACAGAGATAGGGAGGGAGGGATTTGAACAGGAGGATGAGAATATTAGGGGCTGGAGGAGGTTACAGAGATAGGGAGGGAGGGATTTGAACAGGAGGATGGGAATTGTAGGGGCTGGAGGAGGTTACAGAGATAGGGAGGGAGGGAGGGATTTGAACAGGCGGATGGGAATTGTAGGGGCTGGAGGAGGTTACAGAGATAGGGAGGGATGGAGGGATTTGAACAGGGGGATGGGAATTGTAGGGGCTGGAGGAGGTTACAGAGATAGGGAGGGAGGGAGGGATTTGAACAGTAGGATGAAAATTGTAGGGGCTGGAGGAGGTTACAGAGTTAGGAAGGGGGCGAGGGAGGGATTTGAACAGGAGGATGGGAATTGTAGGGGCTGGGGGAGGTTAGAGAGATAGTGAGGGAGGGAGCGAGGGAGGGATTTGAACAGGAGGATGAGAATTGTCGGGGCTGGAGGAGGTTACAGAGATAGGAAGGGAGGGAGGCAGGGATTTGAACAGGAGGATGGAAATTGTAGGGGCTGGAGGTGGTTACAGAGATAGGGAGGGAGGGAGGGATTTGAACAGGAGGAGGAGAATTGTAGGGGCTGGAGGAGGTTACAGAGATAGGGAGGGGGGGAGGGATTTGAACAGAAGGATGGGAATTGTAGGGGCTGGAGGAGTTTACAGTGATAGGGAGGGGGCGAGGCAAAGATTTGAACAGGAGGATGGGAATAGTAGGGGCTGGAGGAGATTACAGAAATAGGGAGGGAGGGAGGGATTTGAACAGGAGGATGAGAATTGTAGGGGCTGGAGGAGGTTACAGAGATAGGGAGGGAGGGATTTGAACAGGAGGAGGAGAATTGTAGGGGCTGGAGGAGGTTACAGAGATAGGGAGGGAGGGATTTGAACAGGAGGATGAGAATTGTAGGGGCTGGAGGAGGTTACAGAGATAAGGAGGGAGTGGGCGAGGGAGGGATTTGAACAGGAGAATGGGAATTGTAGGGGCTGTAGGAGGTTACAGAGATAGGGAGGGGGCGAGGGAGGGATTTGAACAGGACGATGAGAATTGTAGGGGCTGGAGGGGGTTACAGAGCTAGGGAGGGAGGGAGGGATTTGAACAGGAGGATGAGAATTGTAGGGGCTGGAGGAGGTTACAGAGATAGGCAGGGAGGGAGGGATTTGAACAGGAGGATGGGAATTGTAGGGGCTGGAGGAGGTTATAGAGATAGGCAGGGAGGGAGGGATTTGAACAGGAGGATGGGAATTGTAGGGGCTGGAGGAGGTTACAGAGATAAGGAGGAAGTGGGCGAGAGAGGGATTTGAACAGGAGAATGGGAATTGTAGGGGCTGGAGGAGGTTACAGAGATAGGGAGGGAGGGATTTGAACAGGAGGATGGGAATTGTAGGGGCTGGAGGAGGTTACAGAGATAGGGAGGGAGGGAGCGAGGGAGGGATTTGAACAGGAGGATGGGATTTGTCGGGGCTGGAGGAGGTTACAGAGATAGGGAGGGAGG
Source organism: Scyliorhinus torazame (assembly GCF_047496885.1). Classification (NCBI taxonomy): domain Eukaryota; kingdom Metazoa; phylum Chordata; class Chondrichthyes; order Carcharhiniformes; family Scyliorhinidae; genus Scyliorhinus; species Scyliorhinus torazame. Next base: position 82,358,201 of record NC_092729.1, read on the forward strand.
GAGGGTGGGAGGGATTTGAACAGGAGGATGGGAATTGAAGGGGCTGGAGGAGGTTACAGAGATAGGGAGGGAGGGAGGGAGGGATTTGAACAGGAGGATGAGAATTGTAGGGACTGGAGGAGGTTACAGAGATAGGGAGGGAGGGAGGGATTTAAACAGGAGGATGGGAATTGTAGGGTTTGGAGGAGGTTACAGAGATAGGGAGGGAGGGAGGGAGGGATTTAAACAGGAGGATGAGAATTGTGGGGACTGGAGGAGGTTACAGAGATAGGGTGAGAGGGAGGGATTTGAACAGGAGGATGAGAATTGTAGGGGCTGGAAGAGGTTACAGAGATAGGGAGGGAGGGAGGGAGGGATTTAAACAGGAGGATGAGAATTGTAGGGGCTGGAGGAGGTTACAGAGATAGGGAGGGAGGGAGGGAGGGATTTGAACAGGAGGATGAGAATTGTAGGGGCTGGAGGAGGTTACAGAGATAGGGAGGGAGAGGGCGAGGGAAGGATTTGAACAGGAGGTTGAGAATTGTAGGGGCTGGAGGAGGTTACAGAGATAGGGAGGGAGAGGGCGAGGGAGGGATTTGAACAGGAGGATGGGAATTGTAGGGGCTGGAGGAGGTTACAGAGATAGGGAGGGAGGGGGCAAGGGAAGGATTTGAACAGGAGGATGGGAATAGTAGGGCTGGAGGAGGTTACAGAGATAGGGAGGGAGGGGGCGAGGGAGGGATTTGAACAGGAGGATGGGAATTGTAGGGGCTGGAGGAGGTTACCGAGATAGGGAGGGAGCGGGCGAGGGAGGGATTTTAACAGGAGAATGAGAATTGTAGGGGCTGGAGGAGGTTACAGAGAATGGGAGGGAGGGAGGGGTTTGAACAGGAGGATGGGAATTGTAGGGGCTGGAGGAGGTTACAGAGATAGGGGGGGGGTGAGGGAGGGATTTGAACAGGACGATGGGAATTGTAGGGGCTGGAGGAGGTTACAGAGATAGGGAGGGAGGGAGCGAGGGAGGGATTTGAACAGGAGGATGGGAATTGTAGGGGCAGGAGGAGGTTACAGAGATAGGGAGGGAGGGAGGGATCTGAACTGGAGGATGAGAATTTTAGGGGCTGGAGGAGGTTACAGAGATAGGGAGGGAGGGAGCGAGGGAGGGATTTGAACAGGAGGATGGGAATTGTAGGGGCTGGAGGAGGTTACAGAGATAGGGAGGGAGGGAGGGATCTGAACTGGAGGATGAGAATTGTAGGGGCTGGAGGAGGTTACAGAGATAGGGAGCGAGGGAGGGATTTGAACAGGAGGATGGGAATTGTAGGGGCTGGAGGAGGTTACAGAGATAGGGAGGGAGGGAGCGAGGGAGGGATTTGAACAGGAGGATGGGAATTGTAGGGGCTGGAGGAGGTTACAGAGATAGGGACGGAGGGAGCGATGGAGGGATTTGAACAAGAGGATGAGAATTGTAGGGGCTGGAGGAGGTTACAGAGATAGGGAGGGAGGGAGGGATCTGAAAAGGAGGATGAAAATTGTAGGGGCTGGAGGAGGTTACAGAGATAGGGAGCGAGAGAGGGATTTGAACAGGAGGATGGGAATTGTAGGGGCTGGAGGAGGTTACAGAGATAGGGAGGGAGGGAGCGAGGGAGGGATTTGAACAGGAGGATGAGAATTGTAGGGGCTGGAGGAGGTTACAGAGATAGGGAGGGAGGGGGCGAGGGAAGGATTTGAACAGGAGGATGGGAATAGTAGGGGCTGGAGGAGATTCCAGAGATAGGGAGGGAGGGAGGGATTTGAACAGGAGGATGGGAATTGTAGGGGCTGGAGGAGGTTACAGAGATAGGGAGGGAGGGAGCGAGGGAGGGATTGAACAGGAGGATGGGAATTGTAGGGGCTGGAGGAGGATACAGAGAGAGGGAGGGAGGGGGCGAGGGAGGGATTTGAACAGGAGGATGAGAATATTAGGGGCTGGAGGAGGTTACAGAGATAGGGAGGGAGGGATTTGAACAGGAGGATGGGAATTGTAGGGGCTGGAGGAGGTTACAGAGATAGGGAGGGAGGGAGGGATTTGAACAGGCGGATGGGAATTGTAGGGGCTGGAGGAGGTTACAGAGATAGGGAGGGATGGAGGGATTTGAACAGGGGGATGGTAATTGTAGGGGCTGGAGGAGGTTACAGAGTTAGGAAGGGGGCGAGGGAGGGATTTGAACAGGAGGATGGGAATTGTAGGGGCTGGGGGAGGTTAGAGAGATAGTGAGGGAGGGAGCGAGGGAGGGATTTGAACAGGAGGATGAGAATTGTCGGGGCTGGAGGAGGTTACAGAGATAGGAAGGGAGGGAGGCAGGGATTTGAACAGGAGGATGGAAATTGTAGGGGCTGGAGGTGGTTACAGAGATAGGGAGGGAGGGAGGGATTTGAACAGGAGGAGGAGAATTGTAGGGGCTGGAGGAGGTTACAGAGATAGGGAGGGGGGGAGGGATTTGAACAGAAGGATGGGAATTGTAGGGGCTGGAGGAGTTTACAGTGATAGGGAGGGGGCGAGGCAAAGATTTGAACAGGAGGATGGGAATAGTAGGGGCTGGAGGAGATTACAGAAATAGGGAGGGAGGGAGGGATTTGAACAGGAGGATGAGAATTGTAGGGGCTGGAGGAGGTTACAGAGATAGGGAGGGAGGGATTTGAACAGGAGGAGGAGAATTGTAGGGGCTGGAGGAGGTTACAGAGATAGGGAGGGAGGGAAGGATTGGAACAGGAGGATGAGAATTGTAGGGGCTGGAGGAGGTTACAGAGATCGGGAGGGAGGGGGCGAGGGAGGGATTTGAACAGGAGGATGGGAATTGTCGGGGCTGGAGGAGGTTACAGAGATAGGGAGGGAGGGGAGCGAGGGAGGGATTTGAACAGGAGGATGGGAATTGTAGGGGCCGGAGGAGGTTACAGAGATAGGGAGGGAGGGAGGGATTTGAACAGGAGGATGAGAATTGTAGGGGCTGGAGGAGGTTACAGAGATAGGGAGGGAGGGAAGGATTGGAACAGGAGGATGAGAATTGTAGGGGCTGGAGGAGGTTACAGAGATCGGGAGGGAGGGGGCGAGGGAGGGATTTGAACAGGAGGATGGGAATTGTCGGGGCTGGAGGAGGTTACAGAGATAGGGAGGGAGTGGGGCGAGGGAGGGATTTGCACAGGAGGATGAGAATTGTCAGGCTGGACGAGGTTACAGAGATAGGGAGGGAGGGAGGGAGCGAGAGAGGGATTTGAACAAGAGGATGAGAATTGCAGGGGCTGGAGGAGGTTACAGAGATAGGGAGGGAGGGATTTGAACAGGAGGATGAGAATTGTAGGGGCTGGGGGAGGTTACAGATTTAGGGAGGGGGTTGAGGGAGAGATTTGAACAGGAGGATGGGAATTGTAGGGGCTGGAGGAGGTTGCAGAGATAGGGAGGGAGGGAGCGAGGGAGGGATTTGAACAAGACGATGAGAATTGTAGGGGCTGGAGGAGGTTACAGAGATAGGGAGGGAGGGGGTCGAGGGAGGGATTTGAACAGGAGGATGAGAATTGTAGGGGCTGGAGGAGGTTACAGAGATAGGGAGGGAGGGAGGGAAGGATTTGAACAGGAGGATGAGAATTGTAGGGGCTGGAGGAGGTTACAGAGATAGGGAGGGAGGGAGGCGAGGGAGGGAATTGAACAAGACGATGAGAATTGTAGGGGCTGGAGGAGGTTACAGAGATAGGGAGGGAGGGAGGGATTTGAACAGGAGGATGGGAATTGTAGGGGCTGGAGGAGGTTACAGTAATAGGGAGGGAGCGAGGGAAGGATTTGAACAGGAGGATGGGAATTGTAGGGGCTGGAGGAGGTTACAGAGATAGGGAGGGAGGGAGGGATTTGAACAGGAGGATGGGAATTGTAGGGGCTGGAGGATGTTACAGAGATAGGGAGCTAGGGAGGGATTTGAACAGGAGGATGAGAATTGTAGGGGCTGGAGGAGGTTACAGAGATAGGGAGGGAGGGAGGGATTTGAAGAGGAGGATGAGAATTGTAGGGGCTGGAGGAGGTTACAGAGATAGGGAGGGAGGGAGGGATTTGAACAGGAGGATGAGAATTGTAGGGGCTGGAGGAGGTTACAGAGATAGGGAGGGAGGGAGGGATTTGAACAGGAGGATGAGAATTGTAGGGGCTGGAGGAGGTTACAGAGATAGGGAGGGAGCGAGGGATTTGAACAGGAGGATGGGAATTGTAGGGGCTGGAGGAGGTTACAAAGATAGGGAGGGAGGGAGGGAGGGATTTGAACAGGAGGATGGGAATTGTAGGGGCTGGAGGAGGTTACAGAGATAGGGCGGGAGGGAGGGAGTGATTTGAACAGGAGGATGAGAATTGTAGGGGCTGGAGGATGTTACAGAGATAGGGAGGGAGGGAGGGATTTGAACAGGAGGATGGGAATTGTAGGGGCTGGAGGAGGTTACAGAGATAGGGAGGGAGGGGGCGAAGGAGGGATTTGAACAGGAGGATGAGAATTGTAGGGGCTGGAGGAGTTTACCGAGATAGGAAGGGAGGGGGGGCGAGGGAGGGATTTGAACAGGAGGGTGAGAATTGTAGGGGCTGGGGGAGGTTACAGAGATAGGGAGGGGGCGAGGGAGGGATTTGAACAGGAGGATGAGAATTGTAGGGGCTGGAGGAGGTTACAGAGATAGGGAGGGAGGGAGGGATTTGAACAGGAGGATGAGAATTGCAGGGGCTGGAGGAGGTTACAGAGATAGGGAGAGAGCGAGGGAGGGATTTGAACAGGAGGATGGGAATTGTAGGGGCTGGAGGAGGTTACAGAGATAGGGAGGGAGGGAGGGAGGGAGGGATTTGAACAGGAGGATGAGAAGTGTAGGGGCTGGAGGAGGTTACAGAGATAGGGAGGGAGGGAGGGATTTGAACAGGAGGAGGAGAATTGTCGGGGCTGGAGGAGGTTACAGAGATAGGGAGGGAGGGAGGTATTTGAACAGGAGGATGGGGATTGTAGGGGCTGGAGGAGGTTACAGAAATAGGGAGGGAGGGAGGGATTTGAACAGGAGGGTGAGAATTGTAGGGGCTGGAGGAGATTACAGAGATAGGGAGGGGAGGGAGGGATTTGAACAGGAGGATGAGAATTGTAGGGGCTGGAGGAGGTTACAGAGATAGGGTGTGAGGGAGGGAGGGATTTGAACAGGAGGATGAGAATTGTAGGGGCTAGAGGAGATTACTGAGATAGGGAGGGAGGGAGGGATTTGAACAGGAGGATGGGAATTGTAGGGGCTGGAGGAGGTTACAGAGATAGGGATGGGGCGAGGGAGGGATTTGAACAGGAGGATGAGAATTGTAGGGGCTGGAGGAGGTTACAGAGATAGGGATGGGGCGAGGGAGGGATTTGAACAGGAGGATGAGAATTGTAGGGGTTGGAGGAGGTTACAGAGATAGGGAGGGAGGGAGAGATTTGAACAGGAGGGTGAGAATTGTAGGGGCTGGAGGAGGTTACAGAGATAGGGAGGGAGGGACGGATTTGGACATGAGGATGAGAATTGTAGGGGCTGGAGGAGGTTACAGATATTGGGAGGGAGGGAGGGATTTGAACAGGAGGATGGGAATTGTAGGGGCTGGAGGAGGTTACAGAGATAGGGAGGGAGGGATTTGAACAGGAGGAGGAGAATTGTAGGGGCTGGAGGAGGTTACAGAGATAGGGTGGGAGGTGGTGAGGCAAAGATTTGAACAGGAGGATGGGAATTGTAGGGGCTGGAGGAGGTGACAGAGATAGGGAGGGAGGGAGGGATTTGAACAGGAGGATGGGGATTGTAGGGGCTGGAGGAGGTTACAGAAATAGGGAGGGAGGGAGGGATTTGAACAGGAGGGTGGGGATTGTAGGGGCTGGAGGAGGTTACAGAGATAGAGAGGGAGCGAGGGAGGGATTTGAACAGGAGGATGAGAATTGTAGGGGCTGGAGGAGGTTACAGAGATAGGGAGGGAGGGATTTGAACAGGAGGATGAGAATTGTAGGGGCTGGAGGAGGTTACAGAGATAGGGCGGGAGGGAGGGAGTGATTTGAACAGGAGGATGAGAATTGTAGGGGCTGGAGGAGGTTACAGAGATAGGGAGGGAGCGAGGGAGGGATTTGAACAGGAGGATGGGAATTGTAGGGGCTGGAGGAGGTTACAGAGATAGGGAGGGAGGGAGGGATTTGAACAGGAGGATGAGAATTGTAGGGGCTGGAGGAGGTTACAGAGATAGGGAGGGAGGGAGGGATTTGAACAGGAGGATGAGAATTGTAGGGGCTGGAGGAGGTTACAGAGATAGGGAGGGAGGGAGGGATTTGAACAGGAGGATGGGAATTGTTATGGCTGGAGGAGGTTACAGAGATAGGGAGGGGGCGAGGGAGGGATTTGAACAGGAGGATGAGAATTGTAGGGGCTGCAGGAGGTTACAGAGATAGGGAGGGAGGGGGCGAAGGAGGGATTTGAACAGGAGGATGAGAATTATAGGGGCTGGAGGAGTTTACCGAGATAGGGAGGGAGGGGGGGCGAGGGAGGGATTTGAACAGGAGGGTGAGAATTGTAGGGGCTGGGGGAGGTTACAGAGATAGGGAGGGGGCGCGGGAGGGATTTGAACAGGAGGATGAGAATTGTGGGGGCTGGAGGAGGTTTTAGAGATAGGGAGGGAGGGAGGGATTTGAACAGGAGGATGAGAATTGTAGGAGCTGGAGGAGGTTACAGAGATAGGGAGGGAGGGAGGGAGGGATTTGAACAGGAGGATGGGAATTGTAGGAGCTGGAGGAGGTTACAGAGATAGGGAGGGAGCGAGGGAGGGATTTGAACAGGAGGATGGGAATTGTAGGGGCTGGAGGAGGTTACAGAGATAGGGAGGGAGGGGGGTACGAGGGAGGGATTTGAAGAGGAGGATGGGATTTGTAGGGGCTGGAGGAGGTTACAGAGATAGGGAGGGAGGGAGGGATTTGAACAGGAGGAGGAGAATTGTCGGGGCTGGAGGAGGTTACAGAGATAGGGAGGGAGGGAGGTATTTGAACAGGAGGATGGGGATTGTAGGGGCTGGAGGAGGTTACAGAAATAGGGAGGGAGGGAGGGATTTGAACAGGAGGGTGAGAATTGTAGGGGCTGGAGGAGATTACAGAGATAGGGAGGGGAGGGAGGGATTTGAACAGGAGGATGAGAATTGTAGGGGCTGGAGGAGGTTACAGAGATAGGGTGTGAGGGAGGGAGGGATTTGAACAGGAGGATGAGAATTGTAGGGGCTAGAGGAGATTACTGAGATAGGGAGGGAGGGAGGGATTTGAACAGGAGGATGGGAATTGTAGGGGCTGGAGGAGGTTACAGAGATAGGGAGGGAGGGGGCGAGGGAGGGATTTGAACAGGAGGATGAGAATTGCAGGGGCTGGAGGAGGTTACGGAGATAGGGAGGGGGGACGGGGCGAGGGAGAGATTTGAACAGGAGGGTGAGAATTGTAGGGGCTGGAGGAGGTTACAGAGATAGGGAGGGAGGGACGGATTTGGACATGAGGATGAGAATTGTAGGGGCTGGAGGAGGTTACAGATATTGGGAGGGAGGGAGGGAGGGATTTGAACAGGAGGATGGGAATTGTAGGGGCTGGAGGAGGTTACAGAGATAGGGAGGGAGGGATTTGAACAGGAGGAGGAGAATTGTAGGGGCTGGAGGAGGTTACAGAGATATGGTGGGAGGTGGTGAGGCAAAGATTTGAACAGGAGGATGGGAATTGTAGGGGCTGGAGGAGGTGACAGAGATAGGGAGGGAGGGAGGGATTTGAACAGGAGGATGGGGATTGTAGGGGCTGGAGGAGGTTACAGAAATAGGGAGGGAGGGAGGGATTTGAACAGGAGGGTGGGGATTGTAGGGGCTGGAGGAGGTTACAGAGATAGAGAGGGAGCGAGGGAGGGATTTGAACAGGAGGATGAGAATTGTAGGGGCTGGAGGAGGTTACAGAGATTGGGAGGGAGGGATTTGAACAGGAGGATGAGAATTGTAGGGGCTGGAGGAGGTTACAGAGATAGGGTGGGAGGGGGTGAGGCAAAGATTTGAACAGGAGGATGGGAATAGTAGGGGCTGGAGGAGGTTACAGAGATAGGGAGGGAGTGGGGCGAAGGAAGGATTTGAACAGGAGGATGGGAATTGTCGGGGCTGGAGGAGATTACAGAGATAGGGAGGGAGGGAGGGAGGGATTTGAACAGGAGGATGGGAATTGTAGGGGCTGGAGGAGGTTACAGAGATAGGGAGGGAGGGAGGGATTTGAACAGGAGGATGGGAATTGTAGGGGCTGGAGGAGGTTACAGAGATAGGGAGGGAGGGGGCGAGGGAGGGATTTGAACAAGAGGATGAGAATTGCAGGGGCTGGAGGAGGTTACAGAGATAGGGAGGGAGGGAGGGATTTGAACAGGAGGATGAGAATTGTAGGGGCCGGAGGAGGTTACAGAGATAGGGCGGGAGCGAGGGAGGGATTTGAACAGGAGGATGAGAATTGTAGGGGCTGGAGGAGATGACAGAGATAGGGAGGGGAGGGAGAGATTTGAACAGGAGGATGGGAATTGTAGGGGCTGGAGGAGGTTACAGAGATAGGGAGGGAGGGAGGGAGGGATTTGAACAGGAGGATGGGAATTGTAGGGGCTGGAGGAGGTTACAGAGATAGGGAGGGAGCGAGGGATTTGAACAGGAGGATGAGAATTGTAGGGGCTGGAGGAGGTTACAGAGATAGGGAGGGAGGGAGGGATTTGAACAGGAGAATGAGAATTGTAGGGGCTGGAGGAGGTTACAGAGATAGGGAGGGAGGGAGGGAAGGATTTGAACAGGAGGATGAGAATTGTAGGGGCTGGAGGAGGTTTCAGAGATAGGGAGGGAGCGAGGGAAGGATTTGAACAGGAGGATGGGAATTGTAGCGGCTGGAGGAGGTTACAGAGATAGGGAGCGAGGGAGGGATTTGAAGAGGAGGATGGGAATTGTAGGGGCTGGAGGAGGTTACAGAGATAGGGAGGGAGGGGGCGAGGGAAGGATTTGAACAGGAGGATGGGAATTGTAGGGGCTGGAGGAGGTTACAGAGACAGGGAGGGAGGGAGCGAGGGAAGGATTTGAACAGGAGGGTGAGAATTGTAGGGGCTGGGGGAGGTTGCAGAGATAGGGAGGGAGGAGGTGATTTAAACAGGAGGATGGGAATTGTAGGGGCTGGGGGAGGTTACAGAGATAGGGAGGGAGGAGGTGATTTAAACAGGAGGATGGGAATTGTAGGGGCTGGGGGAGGTTACAGAGATAGGGAGGGAGGGGGCGTGGGAGAGATTTGAACAGGAGGATGAGAATTGTCGGGGCTGGAGGAAGTTACAGAGATAGGGGGCGAGGGAGGGATTTGGCCAGGAGGATGGGAATTGTAGGGGCTGGAGGAGGTTCCAGAGATAGGGACGGAGGGAGCGATGGAGGGATTTGAACAGGAGGATGAGAATTGTAGGGGCTGGAGGAGGTTACAGAGATAGGGAGGGAGGGAGGGATCAGAACAGGAGGATGAGAATTGTAGGGGCTGGAGAAGGTTACAGAGATAGGGAGCGAGGGAGGGATTTGAACAGGAGGATGGGAATTGTAGGGGCTGGAGGAGGTTACAGAGATAGGGAGGGAGGGAGCGAGGGAGGGATTTGAACAGGAGGATGAGAATTGTAGGGGCTGGAGGAGGTTACAGAGATAGGGAGCGAGGGGGCGAGGGAAGGATTTGAACAGGAGGATGGGAATAGTAGGGGCTGGAGGAGGTTACAGAGATAGGGAGGGAGGCGAGGGAGGGATTTGAACAGGAGGATGAGAATTGTAGGGGCTGGAGGAGATTACAGAGATAGGGAGGGAGGGAGAGATTTGAACAGGAGGATGGGAATTGTAGGGGCTGGAGGAGGTTACAGAGATAGGGAGGGAGGGAGGGATTTGAACAGGAGGAATTGTAGGGGCTGGAGGAGGTTACAGAGATAGGAAGGGAGGGAGGGAGGGATTTGAACAGGAGGATGGGAATTGTAGGGGCTGGAGGAGGTTACAGAGATAGGGAGGGATGGAGGGATTTGAACAGGAGGATGAGGATTGTAGGAGCTGGAGGAGGTTACAGAGATAGGGAGGGAGGGGGCGAGGGAGGGATTTGAACAGGAGGATGAGAATTGTAGGGGCTGGAGGATGTTACAGAGATAGGGAGGGAGGGAGCGAGGGGTGGATTTGAACAGGAGGATGAGAATTTTAGGGGCTGGAGGAGGTTACAGAGATAGGGAGGGAGGGAGGGATTTGAACAGGAGGATGAGAATTGTAGGTGCTGGAGGCGGTTACAGAGATAGGGAGGGAGGGAGGGAGGGATTTGAACAGGAGGATGGGAATTGTCGGGGCTGGAGGAGGTTACAGAGATAGGGAGGGAGGGAGGGAGGGATTTGAACAGGAGGATGGGAATTGTCGGGGCTGGAGGAGGTTACAGAGATAGGGAGCGAGCGAGGGATTTGAAGAGGAGGATGAGAATTGTAGGGGCTGGAGGAGGTTACAGAGATAGGGAGGGAGGGAGCGATTGAGGGATTTGAACAGGAGGATGGGAATTGTAGGGGCTGGAGGAGGTTACAGAGATAGGGAGGGAGCGATGGAGGGATTTGAACAGGAGGATGGGAATTGTCGGGGCTGGAGGAGGTTTCAGAGACAGGGAGGGAGTGAGGGAGGGATTTGAACAGGGGAATGGGAATTGTAGGGGCTGGAGGAGGTTACAGAGATAGGGAGGGAGGGAGGGAGGGATTTGAACAGGAGGATGGGAATTGTAGGGGCTGGAGGAGGTTACAGAGATAGGGAGGGAGGAGGGGGCGAGAGAGAGATTTGAACAAGAGGATGAGAATTGCAGGGGCTGGAGGAGGTTACAGAGATAGGGAGGGAGGGATGGAGGGATTTGAACAGGAGGATGAGAATTGTAGGGGCCGGAGGAGGTTACAGAGATAGGGAGGGAGCGAGGGAGGGATTTGAACAGGAGGATGAGAATTGTAGGGGCTGGAGGAGATGACAGAGATAGGGAGGGGAGGGAGAGATTTGAACAGGAGGATGGGAATTGTAGGGGCTGGAGGAGGTTACAGAGATAGGGAGGGAGGGAGGGATTTGAACAGGAGGATGGGAATTGTAGGGGCTGGAGGAGGTTACAGAGATAGGGAGGGAGCGAGGGATTTGAACAGGAGGATGAGAATTGTAGGGGCTGGAGGAGGTTACAGAGATAGGGAGGGAGGGAGGGATTTGAACAGGAGAATGAGAATTGTAGGGGCTGGAGGAGGTTACAGAGATAGGGAGGGAGGGAGGGAAGGATTTGAACAGGAGGATGAGAATTGTAGGGGCTGGAGGAGGTTTCAGAGATAGGGAGGGAGCGAGGGAAGGATTTGAACAGGAGGATGGGAATTGTAGCGGCTGGAGGAGGTTACAGAGATAGGGAGCGAGGGAGGGATTTGAAGAGGAGGATGGGAATTGTAGGGGCTGGAGGAGGTTACAGAGATAGGGAGGGAGGGGGCGAGGGAAGGATTTGAACAGGAGGATGGGAATTGTAGGGGCTGGAGGAGGTTACAGAGACAGGGAGGGAGGGGGCGAGGGAAGGATTTGAACAGGAGGGTGAGAATTGTAGGGGCTGGGGGAGGTTGCAGAGATAGGGAGGGAGGAGGTGATTTAAACAGGAGGATGGGAATTGTAGGGGCTGGGGGAGGTTACAGAGATAGGGAGGGAGGAGGTGATTTAAACAGGAGGATGGGAATTGTAGGGGCTGGGGGAGGTTACAGAGATAGGGAGGGAGGGGGCGTGGGAGAGATTTGAACAGGAGGATGGGAATTGTAGGGGCTGGAGGAGGTTACAGAGATAGGGGGCGAGGGAGGGATTTGGCCAGGAGGATGGGAATTGTAGGGGCTGGAGGAGGTTACAGAGATAGGGAGGGAGTGAGGGAGGGATTTGAACAGGGGAATGGGAATTGTAGGGGCTGGAGGAGGTTACAGAGATAGGGAGGGAGGGAGGGAGGGATTTGAACAGGAGGATGGGAATTGTAGGAGCTGGAGGAGGTTACAGAGATCGGGAGGGAGGGAGGTATTTGAACAGGAGGATGAGGATTGTAGGGGCTGGAGGAGGTTACAGAGATAGGGAGGGAGGGAGGGATTTGAACAGGAGGAAGAGAATTGTAGGGGTTGGAGGAGGTTACAGAGATAGGGAGGGAGGAGAGGGCGAGAGAGGGATTTGAACAGGAGGAAGAGAATTGTAGGGGTTGGAGGAGGTTACAGAGATAGGGAGGGAGGAGGGGGCGAGGGAGGGATTTGAACAGGAGGATGAGAATTGTAGGGGCTGGAGGAGGTTACAGAGATTGGGAGGGAGGGATTTGAACAGGAGGATGAGAATTGTAGGGGCTGGAGGAGGTTACAGAGATAGGGTGGGAGGGGGTGAGGCAAAGATTTGAACAGGAGGATGGGAATAGTAGGGGCTGGAGGAGGTTACAGAGATAGGGAGGGAGTGGGGCGAAGGAAGGATTTGAACAGGAGGATGGGAATTGTCGGGGCTGGAGGAGATTACAGAGATAGGGAGGGAGGGAGGGAGGTATTTGAACAGGAGGATGGGAATTGTAGGGGCTGGAGGAGGTTACAGAGATAGGGAGGGAGGGAGGGATTTGAACAGGAGGATGGGAATTGTAGGGGCTGGAGGAGGTTACAGAGATAGGGAGGGAGGGGGCGAGTGAGGAATTTGAACAGGAGGATGAGAATTGTAGGGGCTGGAGGAGGTTACAGAGATAGGGAGGGAGGGGGCGAGGGAGGGATTTGAACAAGAGGATGAGAATTGCAGGGGCTGGAGGAGGTTACAGAGATAGGGAGGGAGGAGGGGGCGAGAGAGAGATTTGAACAAGAGGATGAGAATTGCAGGGGCTGGAGGAGGTTACAGAGATAGGGAGGGAGGGAGGGATTTGAACAGGAGGATGAGAATTGTAGGGGCCGGAGGAGGTTACAGAGATAGGGCGGGAGCGAGGGAGGGATTTGAACAGGAGGATGAGAATTGTAGGGGCTGGAGGAGATGACAGAGATAGGGAGGGGAGGGAGAGATTTGAACAGGAGGATGGGAATTGTAGGGGCTGGAGGAGGTTACAGAGATAGGGAGGGAGGGAGGGAGGGAGGGATTTGAACAGGAGGATGGGAATTGTAGGGGCTGGAGGAGGTTACAGAGATAGGGAGGGAGCGAGGGATTTGAACAGGAGGATGAGAATTGTAGGGGCTGGAGGAGGTTACAGAGATAGGGAGGGAGGGAGGGATTTGAACAGGAGAATGAGAATTGTAGGGGCTGGAGGAGGTTACAGAGATAGGGAGGGAGGGAGGGAAGGATTTGAACAGGAGGATGAGAATTGTAGGGGCTGGAGGAGGTTTCAGAGATAGGGAGGGAGCGAGGGAAGGATTTGAACAGGAGGATGGGAATTGTAGCGGCTGGAGGAGGTTACAGAGATAGGGAGCGAGGGAGGGATTTGAAGAGGAGGATGGGAATTGTAGGGGCTGGAGGAGGTTACAGAGATAGAGAGGGAGGGGGCGAGGGAAGGATTTGAACAGGAGGATGGGAATTGTAGGGGCTGGAGGAGGTTACAGAGACAGGGAGGGAGGGAGCGAGGGAAGGATTTGAACAGGAGGGTGAGAATTGTAGGGGCTGGGGGAGGTTGCAGAGATAGGGAGGGAGGAGGTGATTTAAACAGGAGGATGGGAATTGTAGGGGCTGGGGGAGGTTACAGAGATAGGGAGGGAGGAGGTGATTTAAACAGGAGGATGGGAATTGTAGGGGCTGGGGGAGGTTACAGAGATAGGGAGGGAGGGGGCGTGGGAGAGATTTGAACAGGAGGATGAGAATTGTCGGGGCTGGAGGAGGTTACAGAGATAGGGGGCGAGGGAGGGATTTGGCCAGGAGGATGGGAATTGTAGGGGCTGGAGGAGGTTCCAGAGATAGGGACGGAGGGAGCGATGGAGGGATTTGAACAGGAGGATGAGAATTGTAGGGGCTGGAGGAGGTTACAGAGATAGGGAGGGAGGGAGGGATCTGAACAGGAGGATGAGAATTGTAGGGGCTGGAGAAGGTTACAGAGATAGGGAGCGAGGGAGGGATTTGAACAGGAGGATGGGAATTGTAGGGGCTGGAGGAGGTTACAGAGATAGGGAGGGAGGGAGCGAGGGAGGGATTTGAACAGGAGGATGAGAATTGTAGGGGCTGGAGGAGGTTACAGAGATAGGGAGGGAGGGGGCGAGGGAAGGATTTGAACAGGAGGATGGGAATAGTAGGGGCAGGAGGAGGTTACAGAGATAGGGAGGGAGGCGAGGGAGGGATTTGAACAGGAGGATGAGAATTGTAGGGGCTGGAGGAGATTACAGAGATAGGGAGGGAGGGAGAGATTTGAACAGGAGGATGGGAATTGTAGGGGCTGGAGGAGGTTACAGAGATAGGGAGGGAGGGAGGGATTTGAACAGGAGGAATTGTAGTGGCTGGAGGAGGTTACAGAGATAGGAAGGGAGGGAGGGAGGGATTTGAACAGGAGGATGGGAATTGTAGGGGCTGGAGGAGGTTACAGAGATAGGGAGGGATGGAGGGATTTGAACAGGAGGATGAGGATTGTAGGAGCTGGAGGAGGTTACAGAGATAGGGAGGGAGGGGGCGAGGGAGGGATTTGAACAGGAGGATGAGAATTGTAGGGGCTGGAGGATGTTACAGAGATAGGGAGGGAGGGAGCGAGGGGGGATTTGAACAGGAGGATGAGAATTTTAGGGGCTGGAGGAGGTTACAGAGATAGGGAGGGAGGGAGGGATTTGAACAGGAGGATGAGAATTGTAGGGGCTGGAGGCGGTTACAGAGATAGGGAGGGAGGGAGGGAGGGATTTGAACAGGAGGATGGGAATTGTCGGGGCTGGAGGAGGTTACAGAGATAGGGAGGGAGGGAGGGAGGGATTTGAACAGGAGGATGGGAATTGTCGGGGCTGGAGGAGGTTACAGAGATAGGGAGCGAGCGAGGGATTTGAAGAGGAGGATGAGAATTGTAGGGGCTGGAGGAGGTTACAGAGATAGGGAGGGAGGGAGCGATTGAGGGATTTGAACAGGAGGATGGGAATTGTAGGGGCTGGAGGAGGTTACAGAGATAGGGAGGGAGCGATGGAGGGATTTGAACAGGAGGATGGGAATTGTAGGGGCTGGAGGAGGTTACAGAGATAGGGAGGGAGTGAGGGAGGGATTTGAACAGGGGAATGGGAATTGTAGGGGCTGGAGGAGGTTACAGAGATAGGGAGGGAGGGAGGGAGGGATTTGAACAGGAGGATGGGAATTGTAGGGGCTGGAGGAGGTTACAGAGATAGGGAGGGAGGAGGGGGCGAGAGAGAGATTTGAACAAGAGGATGAGAATTGCAGGGGCTGGAGGAGGTTACAGAGATAGGGAGGGAGGGAGGGATTTGAACAGGAGGATGAGAATTGTAGGGGCCGGAGGAGGTTACAGAGATAGGGAGGGAGCGAGGGAGGGATTTGAACAGGAGGATGAGAATTGTAGGGGCTGGAGGAGATGACAGAGATAGGGAGGGGAGGGAGAGATTTGAACAGGAGGATGGGAATTGTAGGGGCTGGAGGAGGTTACAGAGATAGGGAGGGAGGGAGGGATTTGAACAGGAGGATGGGAATTGTAGGGGCTGGAGGAGGTTACAGAGATAGGGAGGGAGCGAGGGATTTGAACAGGAGGATGAGAATTGTAGGGGCTGGAGGAGGTTACAGAGATAGGGAGGGAGGGAGGGATTTGAACAGGAGAATGAGAATTGTAGGGGCTGGAGGAGGTTACAGAGATAGGGAGGGAGGGAGGGAAGGATTTGAACAGGAGGATGAGAATTGTAGGGGCTGGAGGAGGTTTCAGAGATAGGGAGGGAGCGAGGGAAGGATTTGAACAGGAGGATGGGAATTGTAGCGGCTGGAGGAGGTTACAGAGATAGGGAGCGAGGGAGGGATTTGAAGAGGAGGATGGGAATGTAGGGGCTGGAGGAGGTTACAGAGATAGGGAGGGAGGGGGCGAGGGAAGGATTTGAACAGGAGGATGGGAATTGTAGGGGCTGGAGGAGGTTACAGAGACAGGGAGGGAGGGGGCGAGGGAAGGATTTGAACAGGAGGGTGAGAATTGTAGGGGCTGGGGGAGGTTGCAGAGATAGGGAGGGAGGAGGTGATTTAAACAGGAGGATGGGAATTGTAGGGGCTGGGGGAGGTTACAGAGATAGGGAGGGAGGAGGTGATTTAAACAGGAGGATGGGAATTGTAGGGGCTGGGGGAGGTTACAGAGATAGGGAGGGAGGGGGCGTGGGAGAGATTTGAACAGGAGGATGGGAATTGTAGGGGCTGGAGGAGGTTACAGAGATAGGGGGCGAGGGAGGGATTTGGCCAGGAGGATGGGAATTGTAGGGGCTGGAGGAGGTTACAGAGATAGGGAGGGAGTGAGGGAGGGATTTGAACAGGGGAATGGGAATTGTAGGGGCTGGAGGAGGTTACAGAGATAGGGAGGGAGGGAGGGAGGGATTTGAACAGGAGGATGGGAATTGTAGGAGCTGGAGGAGGTTACAGAGATCGGGAGGGAGGGAGGTATTTGAACAGGAGGATGAGGATTGTAGGGGCTGGAGGAGGTTACAGAGATAGGGAGGGAGGGAGGGATTTGAACAGGAGGAAGAGAATTGTAGGGGTTGGAGGAGGTTACAGAGATAGGGAGGGAGGAGGGGGGCGAGAGAGGGATTTGAACAGGAGGAAGAGAATTGTAGGGGTTGGAGGAGGTTACAGAGATAGGGAGGGAGGAGGGGGCGAGGGAGGGATTTGAACAGGAGGATGGGAATTGTAGGGGCTGGAGGAGGTTACAGAGATAGGGAGGGAGGGAGGTATTTGAACAGGAGGATGAGGATTGTAGGGGCTGGAGGAGGTTACAGAGATAGGGAGGGAGGGGGGTACGAGGGAGGGATTTGAAGAGGAGGATGGGATTTGTAGGGGCTGGAGGAGGTTACAGAGATAGGGAGGGAGGGAGGGATTTGAACAGGAGGAGGAGAATTGTCGGGGCTGGAGGAGGTTACAGAGATAGGGAGGGAGGGAGGTATTTGAACAGGAGGATGGGGATTGTAGGGGCTGGAGGAGGTTACAGAAATAGGGAGGGAGGGAGGGATTTGAACAGGAGGGTGAGAATTGTAGGGGCTGGAGGAGATTACAGAGATAGGGAGGGGAGGGAGGGATTTGAACAGGAGGATGAGAATTGTAGGGGCTGGAGGAGGTTACAGAGATAGGGTGTGAGGGAGGGAGGGATTTGAACAGGAGGATGAGAATTGTAGGGGCTAGAGGAGATTACTGAGATAGGGAGGGAGGGAGGGATTTGAACAGGAGGATGGGAATTGTAGGGGCTGGAGGAGGTTACAGAGATAGGGAGGGAGGGGGCGAGGGAGGGATTTGAACAGGAGGATGAGAATTGTAGGGGCTGGAGGAGGTTACGGAGATAGGGAGGGGGGACGGGGCGAGGGAGAGATTTGAACAGGAGGGTGAGAATTGTAGGGGCTGGAGGAGGTTACAGAGATAGGGAGGGAGGGACGGAGTTGGACATGAGGATGAGAATTGTAGGGGCTGGAGGAGGTTACAGATATTGGGAGGGAGGGAGGGAGGGATTTGAACAGGAGGATGGGAATTGTAGGGGCTGGAGGAGGTTACAGAGATAGGGAGGGAGGGATTTGAACAGGAGGAGGAGAATTGTAGGGGCTGGAGGAGGTTACAGAGATTGGGAGGGAGGGATTTGAACAGGAGGATGAGAATTGTTGGGGCTGGAGGAGGTTACAGAGATAGGGTGGGAGGGGGTGAGGCAAAGATTTGAACAGGAGGATGGGAATAGTAGGGGCTGGAGGAGGTTACAGAGATAGGGAGGGAGTGGGGCGAAGGAAGGATTTGAACAGGAGGATGGGAATTGTCGGGGCTGGAGGAGATTACAGAGATAGGGAGGGAGGGAGGGAGGGATTTGAACAGGAGGATGGGAATTGTAGGGGCTGGAGGGGGTTACAGAGATAGGGAGGGAGGGAGGGATTTGAACAGGAGGATGGGAATTGTAGGGGCTGGAGGAGGTGACCGAGATAGGGAGGGAGCGAGGGAGGGATTTGAACAGGAGGATGGGAATTGTAGGGGCTGGAGGAGGTTACAGAGATAGGGAGGGAGGGAGGGATTTGAACAGGAGGATGGGAATTGTAGGGGCTGGAGGAGGTTACAGAGATAGGGAGGGAGGGGGCGAGTGAGGAATTTGAACAGGAGGATGAGAATTGTAGGGGCTGGAGGAGGTTACAGAGATAGGGAGGGAGGGGGCGAGGGAGGGATTTGAACAAGAGGATGAGAATTGCAGGGGCTGGAGGAGGTTACAGAGATAGGGAGGGAGGGAGGGATTTGAACAGGAGGATGAGAATTGTAGGGGCCGGAGGAGGTTACAGAGATAGGGAGGGAGCGAGGGAGGGATTTGAACAGGAGGATGAGAATTGTAGGGGCTGGAGGAGATGACAGAGATAGGGAGGGGAGGGAGAGATTTGAACAGGAGGATGGGAATTGTAGGGGCTGGAGGAGGTTACAGAGATAGGGAGGGAGGGAGGGAGGGATTTGAACAGGAGGATGGGAATTGTAGGGGCTGGAGGAGGTTACAGAGATAGGGAGGGAGCGAGGGATTTGAACAGGAGGATGAGAATTGTAGGGGCTGGAGGAGGTTACAGAGATAGGGAGGGAGGGAGGGATTTGAACAGGAGAATGAGAATTGTAGGGGCTGGAGGAGGTTACAGAGATAGGGAGGGAGGGAGGGAAGGATTTGAACAGGAGGATGAGAATTGTAGGGGCTGGAGGAGGTTTCAGAGATAGGGAGGGAGCGAGGGAAGGATTTGAACAGGAGGATGGGAATTGTAGCGGCTGGAGGAGGTTACAGAGATAGGGAGCGAGGGAGGGATTTGAAGAGGAGGATGGGAATTGTAGGGGCTGGAGGAGGTTACAGAGATAGGGAGGGAGGGGGCGAGGGAAGGATTTGAACAGGAGGATGGGAATTGTAGGGGCTGGAGGAGGTTACAGAGACAGGGAGGGAGGGAGCGAGGGAAGGATTTGAACAGGAGGGTGAGAATTGTAGGGGCTGGGGGAGGTTGCAGAGATAGGGAGGGAGGTGGTGATTTAAACAGGAGGATGGGAATTGTAGGGGCTGGGGGAGGTTACAGAGATAGGGAGGGAGGAGGTGATTTAAACAGGAGGATGGGAATTGTAGGGGCTGGGGGAGGTTACAGAGATAGGGAGGGAGGGGGCGTGGGAGAGATTTGAACAGGAGGATGAGAATTGTCGGGGCTGGAGGAGGTTACAGAGATAGGGGGCGAGGGAGGGATTTGGCCAGGAGGATGGGAATTGTAGGGGCTGGAGGAGGTTCCAGAGATAGGGACGGAGGGAGCGATGGAGGGATTTGAACAGGAGGATGAGAATTGTAGGGGCTGGAGGAGGTTACAGAGATAGGGAGGGAGGGAGGGATCTGAACAGGAGGATGAGAATTGTAGGGGCTGGAGAAGGTTACAGAGATAGGGAGCGAGGGAGGGATTTGAACAGGAGGATGGGAATTGTAGGGGCTGGAGGAGGTTACAGAGATAGGGAGGGAGGGAGCGAGGGAGGGATTTGAACAGGAGGATGAGAATTGTAGGGGCTGGAGGAGGTTACAGAGATAGGGAGGGAGGGGGCGAGGGAAGGATTTGAACAGGAGGATGGGAATAGTAGGGGCTGGAGGAGGTTACAGAGATAGGGAGGGAGGCGAGGGAGGGATTTGAACAGGAGGATGAGAATTGTAGGGGCTGGAGGAGATTACAGAGATAGGGAGGGAGGGAGAGATTTGAACAGGAGGATGGGAATTGTAGGGGCTGGAGGAGGTTACAGAGATAGGGAGGGAGGGAGGGATTTGAACAGGAGGAATTGTAGGGGCTGGAGGAGGTTACAGAGATAGGAAGGGAGGGAGGGAGGGATTTGAACAGGAGGATGGGAATTGTAGGGGCTGGAGGAGGTTACAGAGAAAGGGAGGGATGGAGGGATTTGAACAGGAGGATGAGGATTGTAGGAGCTGGAGGAGGTTACAGAGATAGGGAGGGAGGGGGCGAGGGAGGGATTTGAACAGGAGGATGAGAATTGTAGGGGCTGGAGGATGTTACAGAGATAGGGAGGGAGGGAGCGAGGGGGGGATTTGAACAGGAGGATGAGAATTTTAGGGGCTGGAGGAGGTTACAGAGATAGGGAGGGAGGGAGGGATTTGAACAGGAGGATGAGAATTGTAGGGGCTGGAGGCGGTTACAGAGATAGGGAGGGAGGGAGGGAGGGATTTGAACAGGAGGATGGGAATTGTCGGGGCTGGAGGAGGTTACAGAGATAGGGAGGGAGGGAGGGAGGGATTTGAACAGGAGGATGGGAATTGTCGGGGCTGGAGGAGGTTACAGAGATAGGGAGCGAGGGAGGGATTTGAAGAGGAGGATGAGAATTGTAGGGGCTGGAGGAGGTTACAGAGATAGGGAGGGAGGGAGCGATTGAGGGATTTGAACAGGAGGATGGGAATTGTAGGGGCTGGAGGAGGTTACAGAGATAGGGAGGGAGCGATGGAGGGATTTGAACAGGAGGATGGGAATTGTAGGGGCTGGAGGAGGTTACAGAGATAGGGAGGGAGTGAGGGAGGGATTTGAACAGGGGAATGGGAATTGTAGGGGCTGGAGGAGGTTACAGAGATAGGGAGGGAGGGAGGGAGGGATTTGAACAGGAGGATGGGAATTGTAGGGGCTGGAGGAGGTTACAGAGATAGGGAGGGAGGAGGTGATTTAAACAGGAGGATGGGAATTGTAGGGGCTGGGGGAGGTTACAGAGATAGGGAGGGAGGGGGCGTGGGAGAGATTTGAACAGGAGGATGAGAATTGTCGGGGCTGGAGGAGGTTACAGAGATAGGGGGCGAGGGAGGGATTTGGCCAGGAGGATGGGAATTGTAGGGGCTGGAGGAGGTTCCAGAGATAGGGACGGAGGGAGCGATGGAGGGATTTGAACAGGAGGATGAGAATTGTAGGGGCTGGAGGAGGTTACAGAGATAGGGAGGGAGGGAGGGATCTGAACAGGAGGATGAGAATTGTAGGGGCTGGAGAAGGTTACAGAGATAGGGAGCGAGGGAGGGATTTGAACAGGAGGATGGGAATTGTAGGGGCTGGAGGAGGTTACAGAGATAGGGAGGGAGGGAGCGAGGGAGGGATTTGAACAGGAGGATGAGAATTGTAGGGGCTGGAGGAGGTTACAGAGATAGGGAGGGAGGGGGCGAGGGAAGGATTTGAACAGGAGGATGGGAATAGTAGGGGCAGGAGGAGGTTACAGAGATAGGGAGGGAGGCGAGGGAGGGATTTGAACAGGAGGATGAGAATTGTAGGGGCTGGAGGAGATTACAGAGATAGGGAGGGAGGGAGAGATTTGAACAGGAGGATGGGAATTGTAGGGGCTGGAGGAGGTTACAGAGATAGGGAGGGAGGGAGGGATTTGAACAGGAGGAATTGTAGTGGCTGGAGGAGGTTACAGAGATAGGAAGGGAGGGAGGGAGGGATTTGAACAGGAGGATGGGAATTGTAGGGGCTGGAGGAGGTTACAGAGATAGGGAGGGATGGAGGGATTTGAACAGGAGGATGAGGATTGTAGGAGCTGGAGGAGGTTACAGAGATAGGGAGGGAGGGGGCGAGGGAGGGATTTGAACAGGAGGATGAGAATTGTAGGGGCTGGAGGATGTTACAGAGATAGGGAGGGAGGGAGCGAGGGGGGATTTGAACAGGAGGATGAGAATTTTAGGGGCTGGAGGAGGTTACAGAGATAGGGAGGGAGGGAGGGATTTGAACAGGAGGATGAGAATTGTAGGGGCTGGAGGCGGTTACAGAGATAGGGAGGGAGGGAGGGAGGGATTTGAACAGGAGGATGGGAATTGTCGGGGCTGGAGGAGGTTACAGAGATAGGGAGGGAGGGAGGGAGGGATTTGAACAGGAGGATGGGAATTGTCGGGGCTGGAGGAGGTTACAGAGATAGGGAGCGAGCGAGGGATTTGAAGAGGAGGATGAGAATTGTAGGGGCTGGAGGAGGTTACAGAGATAGGGAGGGAGGGAGCGATTGAGGGATTTGAACAGGAGGATGGGAATTGTAGGGGCTGGAGGAGGTTACAGAGATAGGGAGGGAGCGATGGAGGGATTTGAACAGGAGGATGGGAATTGTAGGGGCTGGAGGAGGTTACAGAGATAGGGAGGGAGTGAGGGAGGGATTTGAACAGGGGAATGGGAATTGTAGGGGCTGGAGGAGGTTACAGAGATAGGGAGGGAGGGAGGGAGGGATTTGAACAGGAGGATGGGAATTGTAGGGGCTGGAGGAGGTTACAGAGATAGGGAGGGAGGAGGGGGCGAGAGAGAGATTTGAACAAGAGGATGAGAATTGCAGGGGCTGGAGGAGGTTACAGAGATAGGGAGGGAGGGATTTGAACAGGAGGATGAGAATTGTAGGGGCCGGAGGAGGTTACAGAGATAGGGAGGGAGCGAGGGAGGGATTTGAACAGGAGGATGAGAATTGTAGGGGCTGGAGGAGATGACAGAGATAGGGAGGGGAGGGAGAGATTTGAACAGGAGGATGGGAATTGTAGGGGCTGGAGGAGGTTACAGAGATAGGGAGGGAGGGAGGGATTTGAACAGGAGGATGGGAATTGTAGGGGCTGGAGGAGGTTACAGAGATAGGGAGGGAGCGAGGGATTTGAACAGGAGGATGAGAATTGTAGGGGCTGGAGGAGGTTACAGAGATAGGGAGGGAGGGAGGGATTTGAACAGGAGAATGAGAATTGTAGGGGCTGGAGGAGGTTACAGAGATAGGGAGGGAGGGAGGGAAGGATTTGAACAGGAGGATGAGAATTGTAGGGGCTGGAGGAGGTTTCAGAGATAGGGAGGGAGCGAGGGAAGGATTTGAACAGGAGGATGGGAATTGTAGCGGCTGGAGGAGGTTACAGAGATAGGGAGCGAGGGAGGGATTTGAAGAGGAGGATGGGAATTGTAGGGGCTGGAGGAGGTTACAGAGATAGGGAGGGAGGGGGCGAGGGAAGGATTTGAACAGGAGGATGGGAATTGTAGGGGCTGGAGGAGGTTACAGAGACAGGGAGGGAGGGGGCGAGGGAAGGATTTGAACAGGAGGGTGAGAATTGTAGGGGCTGGGGGAGGTTGCAGAGATAGGGAGGGAGGAGGTGATTTAAACAGGAGGATGGGAATTGTAGGGGCTGGGGGAGGTTACAGAGATAGGGAGGGAGGAGGTGATTTAAACAGGAGGATGGGAATTGTAGGGGCTGGGGGAGGTTACAGAGATAGGGAGGGAGGGGGCGTGGGAGAGATTTGAACAGGAGGATGGGAATTGTAGGGGCTGGAGGAGGTTACAGAGATAGGGGGCGAGGGAGGGATTTGGCCAGGAGGATGGGAATTGTAGGGGCTGGAGGAGGTTACAGAGATAGGGAGGGAGTGAGGGAGGGATTTGAACAGGGGAATGGGAATTGTAGGGGCTGGAGGAGGTTACAGAGATAGGGAGGGAGGGAGGGAGGGATTTGAACAGGAGGATGGGAATTGTAGGAGCTGGAGGAGGTTACAGAGATCGGGAGGGAGGGAGGTATTTGAACAGGAGGATGAGGATTGTAGGGGCTGGAGGAGGTTACAGAGATAGGGAGGGAGGGAGGGATTTGAACAGGAGGAAGAGAATTGTAGGGGTTGGAGGAGGTTACAGAGATAGGGAGGGAGGAGGGGGCGAGAGAGGGATTTGAACAGGAGGAAGAGAATTGTAGGGGTTGGAGGAGGTTACAGAGATAGGGAGGGAGGAGGGGGCGAGGGAGGGATTTGAACAGGAGGATGGGAATTGTAGGGGCTGGAGGAGGTTACAGAGATAGGGAGGGAGGGAGGTATTTGAACAGGAGGATGAGGATTGTAGGGGCTGGAGGAGGTTACAGAGATAGGGAGGGAGGGGGGTACGAGGGAGGGATTTGAAGAGGAGGATGGGATTTGTAGGGGCTGGAGGAGGTTACAGAGATAGGGAGGGAGGGAGGGATTTGAACAGGAGGAGGAGAATTGTCGGGGCTGGAGGAGGTTACAGAGATAGGGAGGGAGGGAGGTATTTGAACAGGAGGATGGGGATTGTAGGGGCTGGAGGAGGTTACAGAAATAGGGAGGGAGGGAGGGATTTGAACAGGAGGGTGAGAATTGTAGGGGCTGGAGGAGATTACAGAGATAGGGAGGGGAGGGAGGGATTTGAACAGGAGGATGAGAATTGTAGGGGCTGGAGGAGGTTACAGAGATAGGGTGTGAGGGAGGGAGGGATTTGAACAGGAGGATGAGAATTGTAGGGGCTAGAGGAGATTACTGAGATAGGGAGGGAGGGAGGGATTTGAACAGGAGGATGGGAATTGTAGGGGCTGGAGGAGGTTACAGAGATAGGGAGGGAGGGGGCGAGGGAGGGATTTGAACAGGAGGATGAGAATTGTAGGGGCTGGAGGAGGTTACGGAGATAGGGAGGGGGGACGGGGCGAGGGAGAGATTTGAACAGGAGGGTGAGAATTGTAGGGGCTGGAGGAGGTTACAGAGATAGGGAGGGAGGGACGGATTTGGACATGAGGATGAGAATTGTAGGGGCTGGAGGAGGTTACAGATATTGGGAGGGAGGGAGGGAGGGATTTGAACAGGAGGATGGGAATTGTAGGGGCTGGAGGAGGTTACAGAGATAGGGAGGGAGGGATTTGAACAGGAGGAGGAGAATTGTAGGGGCTGGAGGAGGTTACAGAGATTGGGAGGGAGGGATTTGAACAGGAGGATGAGAATTGTAGGGGCTGGAGGAGGTTACAGAGATAGGGTGGGAGGGGGTGAGGCAAAGATTTGAACAGGAGGATGGGAATAGTAGGGGCTGGAGGAGGTTACAGAGATAGGGAGGGAGTGGGGCGAAGGAAGGATTTGAACAGGAGGATGGGAATTGTCGGGGCTGGAGGAGATTACAGAGATAGGGAGGGAGGGAGGGAGGGATTTGAACAGGAGGATGGGAATTGTAGGGGCTGGAGGGGGTTACAGAGATAGGGAGGGAGGGAGGGATTTGAACAGGAGGATGGGAATTGTAGGGGCTGGAGGAGGTGACCGAGATAGGGAGGGAGCGAGGGAGGGATTTGAACAGGAGGATGGGAATTGTAGGGGCTGGAGGAGGTTACAGAGATAGGGAGGGAGGGAGGGATTTGAACAGGAGGATGGGAATTGTAGGGGCTGGAGGAGGTTACAGAGATAGGGAGGGAGGGGGCGAGTGAGGAATTTGAACAGGAGGATGAGAATTGTAGGGGCTGGAGGAGGTTACAGAGATAGGGAGGGAGGGGGCGAGGGAGGGATTTGAACAAGAGGATGAGAATTGCAGGGGCTGGAGGAGGTTACAGAGATAGGGAGGGAGGGAGGGATTTGAACAGGAGGATGAGAATTGTAGGGGCCGGAGGAGGTTACAGAGATAGGGAGGGAGCGAGGGAGGGATTTGAACAGGAGGATGAGAATTGTAGGGGCTGGAGGAGATGACAGAGATAGGGAGGGGAGGGAGAGATTTGAACAGGAGGATGGGAATTGTAGGGGCTGGAGGAGGTTACAGAGATAGGGAGGGAGGGAGGGAGGGATTTGAACAGGAGGATGGGAATTGTAGGGGCTGGAGGAGGTTACAGAGATAGGGAGGGAGCGAGGGATTTGAACAGGAGGATGAGAATTGTAGGGGCTGGAGGAGGTTACAGAGATAGGGAGGGAGGGAGGGATTTGAACAGGAGAATGAGAATTGTAGGGGCTGGAGGAGGTTACAGAGATAGGGAGGGAGGGAGGGAAGGATTTGAACAGGAGGATGAGAATTGTAGGGGCTGGAGGAGGTTTCAGAGATAGGGAGGGAGCGAGGGAAGGATTTGAACAGGAGGATGGGAATTGTAGCGGCTGGAGGAGGTTACAGAGATAGGGAGCGAGGGAGGGATTTGAAGAGGAGGATGGGAATTGTAGGGGCTGGAGGAGGTTACAGAGATAGGGAGGGAGGGGGCGAGGGAAGGATTTGAACAGGAGGATGGGAATTGTAGGGGCTGGAGGAGGTTACAGAGATAGGGAGGGAGGGAGCGAGGGAGGGATTTGAACAGGAGGGTGAGAATTGTAGGGGCTGGGGGAGGTTGCAGAGATAGGGAGGGAGGTGGTGATTTAAACAGGAGGATGGGAATTGTAGGGGCTGGGGGAGGTTACAGAGATAGGGAGGGAGGAGGTGATTTAAACAGGAGGATGGGAATTGTAGGGGCTGGGGGAGGTTACAGAGATAGGGAGGGAGGGGGCGTGGGAGAGATTTGAACAGGAGGATGAGAATTGTCGGGGCTGGAGGAGGTTACAGAGATAGGGGGCGAGGGAGGGATTTGGCCAGGAGGATGGGAATTGTAGGGGCTGGAGGAGGTTCCAGAGATAGGGACGGAGGGAGCGATGGAGGGATTTGAACAGGAGGATGAGAATTGTAGGGGCTGGAGGAGGTTACAGAGATAGGGAGGGAGGGAGGGATCTGAACAGGAGGATGAGAATTGTAGGGGCTGGAGAAGGTTACAGAGATAGGGAGCGAGGGAGGGATTTGAACAGGAGGATGGGAATTGTAGGGGCTGGAGGAGGTTACAGAGATAGGGAGGGAGGGAGCGAGGGAGGGATTTGAACAGGAGGATGAGAATTGTAGGGGCTGGAGGAGGTTACAGAGATAGGGAGGGAGGGGGCGAGGGAAGGATTTGAACAGGAGGATGGGAATAGTAGGGGCTGGAGGAGGTTACAGAGATAGGGAGGGAGGCGAGGGAGGGATTTGAACAGGAGGATGAGAATTGTAGGGGCTGGAGGAGATTACAGAGATAGGGAGGGAGGGAGAGATTTGAACAGGAGGATGGGAATTGTAGGGGCTGGAGGAGGTTACAGAGATAGGGAGGGAGGGAGGGATTTGAACAGGAGGAATTGTAGGGGCTGGAGGAGGTTACAGAGATAGGAAGGGAGGGAGGGAGGGATTTGAACAGGAGGATGGGAATTGTAGGGGCTGGAGGAGGTTACAGAGAAAGGGAGGGATGGAGGGATTTGAACAGGAGGATGAGGATTGTAGGAGCTGGAGGAGGTTACAGAGATAGGGAGGGAGGGGGCGAGGGAGGGATTTGAACAGGAGGATGAGAATTGTAGGGGCTGGAGGATGTTACAGAGATAGGGAGGGAGGGAGCGAGGGGGGGATTTGAACAGGAGGATGAGAATTTTAGGGGCTGGAGGAGGTTACAGAGATAGGGAGGGAGGGAGGGATTTGAACAGGAGGATGAGAATTGTAGGGGCTGGAGGCGGTTACAGAGATAGGGAGGGAGGGAGGGAGGGATTTGAACAGGAGGATGGGAATTGTCGGGGCTGGAGGAGGTTACAGAGATAGGGAGGGAGGGAGGGAGGGATTTGAACAGGAGGATGGGAATTGTCGGGGCTGGAGGAGGTTACAGAGATAGGGAGCGAGGGAGGGATTTGAAGAGGAGGATGAGAATTGTAGGGGCTGGAGGAGGTTACAGAGATAGGGAGGGAGGGAGCGATTGAGGGATTTGAACAGGAGGATGGGAATTGTAGGGGCTGGAGGAGGTTACAGAGATAGGGAGGGAGCGATGGAGGGATTTGAACAGGAGGATGGGAATTGTAGGGGCTGGAGGAGGTTACAGAGATAGGGAGGGAGTTAGGGAGGGATTTGAACAGGGGAATGGGAATTGTAGGGGCTGGAGGAGGTTACAGAGATAGGGAGGGAGGGAGGGAGGGATTTGAACAGGAGGATCGGAATTGTAGGGGCTGGAGGAGGTTACAGAGATAGGGAGGGAGGGGGCGAGGGAGGGATTTGAACAAGAGGATGAGAATTGCAGGGGCTGGAGGAGGTTACAGAGATAGCGAGGGAGGAGGGGGCGAGAGAGAGATTTGAACAAGAGGATGAGAATTGCAGGGGCTGGAGGAGGTTACAGAGATAGGGAGGGAGGGAGGGATTTGAACAGGAGGATGAGAATTGTAGGGGCCGGAGGAGGTTACAGAGATAGGGAGGGAGCGAGGGAGGGATTTGAACAGGAGGATGAGAATTGTAGGGGCTGGAGGAGATGACAGAGATAGGGAGGGGAGGGAGAGATTTGAACAGGAGGATGGGAATTGTAGGGGCTGGAGGAGGTTACAGAGTTAGGGAGGGAGGGAGGGATTTGAACAGGAGGATGGGAATTGTAGGGGCTGGAGGAGGTTACAGAGATAGGGAGGGAGCGAGGGATTTGAACAGGAGGATGAGAATTGTAGGGGCTGGAGGAGGTTACAGAGATAGGGAGGGAGGGAGGGATTTGAACAGGAGAATGAGAATTGTAGGGGCTGGAGGAGGTTACAGAGATAGGGAGGGAGGGAGGGAAGGATTTGAACAGGAGGATGAGAATTGTAGGGGCTGGAGGAGGTTTCAGAGATAGGGAGGGAGCGAGGGAAGGATTTGAACAGGAGGATGGGAATTGTAGCGGCTGGAGGAGGTTACAGAGATAGGGAGCGAGGGAGGGATTTGAAGAGGAGGATGGGAATTGTAGGGGCTGGAGGAGGTTACAGAGATAGGGAGGGAGGGGGCGAGGGAAGGATTTGAACAGGAGGATGGGAATTGTAGGGGCTGGAGGAGGTTACAGAGACAGGGAGGGAGGGGGCGAGGGAAGGATTTGAACAGGAGGGTGAGAATTGTAGGGGCTGGGGGAGGTTGCAGAGATAGGGAGGGAGGAGGTGATTTAAACAGGAGGATGGGAATTGTAGGGGCTGGGGGAGGTTACAGAGATAGGGAGGGAGGAGGTGATTTAAACAGGAGGATGGGAATTGTAGGGGCTGGGGGAGGTTACAGAGATAGGGAGGGAGGGGGCGTGGGAGAGATTTGAACAGGAGGATGGGAATTGTAGGGGCTGGAGGAGGTTACAGAGATAGGGGGCGAGGGAGGGATTTGGCCAGGAGGATGGGAATTGTAGGGGCTGGAGGAGGTTACAGAGATAGGGAGGGAGTGAGGGAGGGATTTGAACAGGGGAATGGGAATTGTAGGGGCTGGAGGAGGTTACAGAGATAGGGAGGGAGGGAGGGAGGGATTTGAACAGGAGGATGAGAATTGTAGGAGCTGGAGGAGGTTACAGAGATCGGGAGGGAGGGAGGTATTTGAACAGGAGGATGAGGATTGTAGGGGCTGGAGGAGGTTACAGAGATAGGGAGGGAGGGAGCGATTGAGGGATTTGAACAGGAGGATGGGAATTGTAGGGGCTGGAGGAGGTTACAGAGATAGGGAGGGAGCGATGGAGGGATTTGAACAGGAGGATGGGAATTGTAGGGGCTGGAGGAGGTTACAGAGATAGGGAGGGAGTGAGGGAGGGATTTGAACAGGGGAATGGGAATTGTAGGGGCTCGAGGAGGTTACAGAGATAGGGAGGGAGGGAGGGAGGGATTTGAACAGGAGGATGGGAATTGTAGGGGCTGGAGGAGGTTACAGAGATAGGGAGGGAGGGGGCGAGGGAGGGATTTGAACAAGAGGATGAGAATTGCAGGGGCTGGAGGAGGTTACAGAGATAGCGAGGGAGGAGGGGGCGAGAGAGAGATTTGAACAAGAGGATGAGAATTGCAGGGGCTGGAGGAGGTTACAGAGATAGGGAGGGAGGGAGGGATTTGAACAGGAGGATGAGAATTGTAGGGGCCGGAGGAGGTTACAGAGATAGGGAGGGAGCGAGGGAGGGATTTGAACAGGAGGATGAGAATTGTAGGGGCTGGAGGAGATGACAGAGATAGGGAGGGGAGGGAGAGATTTGAACAGGAGGATGGGAATTGTAGGGGCTGGAGGAGGTTACAGAGATAGGGAGGGAGGGAGGGATTTGAACAGGAGGATGGGAATTGTAGGGGCTGGAGGAGGTTACAGAGATAGGGATGGAGGGAGGGATTTGAACAGGAGGATGAGAATTGTAGGGGCTGGAGGAGGTTTCAGAGATAGGGAGGGAGCGAGGGAAGGATTTGAACAGGAGGATGGGAATTGTAGCGGCTGGAGGAGGTTACAGAGATAGGGAGCGAGGGAGGGATTTGAAGAGGAGGATGGGAATTGTAGGGGCTGGAGGAGGTTACAGAGATAGGGAGGGAGGGGGCGAGGGAAGGATTTGAACAGGAGGATGGGAATTGTAGGGGCTGGAGGAGGTTACAGAGACAGGGAGGGAGGGGGCGAGGGAAGGATTTGAACAGGAGGGTGAGAATTGTAGGGGCTGGGGGAGGTTGCAGAGATAGGGAGGGAGGAGGTGATTTAAACAGGAGGATGGGAATTGTAGGGGCTGGGGGAGGTTACAGAGATAGGGAGGGAGGAGGTGAATTAAACAGGAGGATGGGAATTGTAGGGGCTGGGGGAGGTTACAGAGATAGGGAGGGAGGGGGCGTGGGAGAGATTTGAACAGGAGGATGGGAATTGTAGGGGCTGGAGGAGGTTACAGAGATAGGGGGCGAGGGAGGGATTTGGCCAGGAGGATGGGAATTGTAGGGGCTGGAGGAGGTTACAGAGATAGGGAGGGAGTGAGGGAGGGATTTGAACAGGGGAATGGGAATTGTAGGGGCTGGAGGAGGTTACAGAGATAGGGAGGGAGGGAGGGAGGGATTTGAACAGGAGGATGGGAATTGTAGGAGCTGGAGGAGGTTACAGAGATCGGGAGGGAGGGAGGTATTTGAACAGGAGGATGAGGATTGTAGGGGCTGGAGGAGGTTACAGAGATAGGGAGGGAGGGAGGGATTTGAACAGGAGGAAGAGAATTGTAGGGGTTGGAGGAGGTTACAGAGATAGGGAGGGAGGAGGGGGCGAGAGAGGGATTTGAACAGGAGGAAGAGAATTGTAGGGGTTGGAGGAGGTTACAGAGATAGGGAGGGAGGAGGGGGCGAGGGAGGGATTTGAACAGGAGGATGGGAATTGTAGGGGCTGGAGGAGGTTACAGAGATAGGGAGGGAGGGAGGTATTTGAACAGGAGGATGAGGATTGTAGGGGCTGGAGGAGGTTACAGAGATAGGGAGGGAGTGAGGGGGCGAGGGAGGGATTTGAACAGGAGGATGAGAATTGTAGGGGCTGGAGGAGGTTACAGAGATAGGGAGGGAGGGGGCGAGGGAGGGATTTGAACAGGAGGATGGGAATTGTAGGGGCTGGAGGAGTTTGCAGAGATAGGGAGGGAGGGATTTGAACAGGAGGAGGGGAATTGTAGGGGCTGGGGGAGGTTACAGATTTAGATAGGGGGGGCGAGGGAGAGATTTGAACAGGAGGATGGGAATTGTAGGGGCTGCAGGAGGTTACCGAGATAGGGAGGGAGGGAGCGAGGGAGGGATTTGAACAGAAGGATAAAAATTGTAGCGGATGGAGGAGGTTACAGAGATAGGGAGGGAGGGGGGTACGAGGGAGGGATTTGAAGAAGAGGATGGGAATTGTAGGGGCTGGAGGAGGTTACAGAGATAGGGAGGGAGGGATTTGAACAGGAGGAGGAGAATTGTCGGGGCTGGAGGAGGTTACAGAGATAGGGAGGGAGGGATTTGAACAGGAGGATGAGAATAGTAGGGGTTGGAGGAGGTTACAGAGATAGGGAGGGAGGGAGGGATCTGAACAGGAGGATGGGAATTGTAGGGGCTGGAGGAGGTTACAGAGATAGGGAGGGAGGGAGGGATCTGAACAGGAGGATGGGAATTGTAGGGGCTGGAGGAGGTTACAGAGATAGGGAGGGGGCGAGGGAGGGATTTGTACAGGAGGATGAGAATTGTAGGGGCTGGAGGAGGTTACAGAGATAGGGAGGGAGGGAGGGAGGGATTTGAACAGGAGGAAGGGAATTGTAGGGGCTGGAGGAGGTTACAGAGATAGGGAGGGAGGGATTCGAACAGGAGGATGAGAATTGTAGGGGCTAGAGGAGATTACAGAGATAGGGAGGGAGGGAGGGATTTGAACAGGAGGATGAGAATTGTAGGGGCTGGAGGAGGTTACAGAGATAGGGAGGGAGGGAGGGATTTGAACAGGAGGATGAGAATTGTAGGGGCTGGAGGAAGTTACAGAGATAGGGAGGGAGGGATTTGAACAGGAGGATGAGAATTGTAGGGACTGGAGGAGTTTACCGAGATAGGAAGGGAGGGATTTGAACAGGAGGGTGAGAATTGTAGGGGCTGGGGGAGGTTACAGAGATAGGGAGGGAGGGAGGGATTTGAACAGGAGGATGAGAATTGTAGGGGCTGGAGTAGGTTACAGAGATTGGGCGGGAGGGAGGGAGGGATTTGAACAGGAGAATGAGAATTGTCAGGGCTGGAGGAGGTTACAGAGATAGGGAGGGAGGGAGCGAGGGAGGGGTTTGAACAGGAGGATGAGAATTGTAGGGGCTGGAGGAGGTTACAGAGATAGGGAGGGAGGGAGGGAGGGATTTGAACAGGAGGATGAGAATTGTAGGGGCTGGAGGAGGTTACAGAGATAGGGAGGGAGGGTGCGAGGGAGTGATTTGAACAGGAGGATGAGAATTGTAGGGGCTGGAGGAGGTTACAGAGATAGGGAGGGAGGAGGTGATTTAAACAGGAGGATGGGAATTGTAGGGGCTGGGGGAGGTTACAGAGATAGGGAGGGAGGTGGCGTGGGAGGGATTTGAACAGGAGGATGAGAATTGTCGGGGCTGGAGGAGGTTACAGAGATAGGGAGGGAGGGAGGGATTTGAACAGGAGGATGGGAATTATAGGAGCTGGAGGAGGTTACAGAGATAGGGAGGGTGGGAGGGGGGGATTTGAACAGGAGGATGGGAATTGTAGGGGCTGGGGATGGCTACAGAGATAGGGAGGGAGGGATTTGAACAGGAGGATGAGAATTGTAGGGGCTGGAGGAGGTGACAGAGATAGGGAGGGAGGGAGGGAAGGATTTGAACAGGAGGATCAGAATTGTAGCGGATGGAGGAGATTTCAGAGATAGGGAGGGAGGGAGGGATTTGAACAGGAGGATAAAAATTGTAGCGGATGGAGGAGGTTACAGAGATAGGGAGGGAGGGGGGTACGAGGGAGGGATTTGAAGAAGAGGATGGGAATTGTAGGGGCTGGAGGAGGTTACAGAGATAGGGAGGGAGGGATTTGAACAGGAGGATGGGAATTGTAGGGGCTGGAGGAGGTTACAGAGATAGGGAGGGAGTGGGGCGAGGGAGGGATTTGAACAGGAGGATGAGAATTATCGGGGCTGGAGGAGGTTACAGAGATAGGGAGGGAGGGGGCGGCGAG
This sequence comes from Scyliorhinus torazame, assembly GCF_047496885.1. NCBI lineage: Eukaryota > Metazoa > Chordata > Chondrichthyes > Carcharhiniformes > Scyliorhinidae > Scyliorhinus > Scyliorhinus torazame. The sequence continues at coordinate 82,391,489 of NC_092729.1, forward strand.
GGAGGGATTTGAACAGGAGGATGACAATTGTAGGGGCTGGAGGAGGTTACAGAGATAGGGAGTGAGGGAGGGAGGGATTTGAACAGGAGGATGAGAATTGTAGGGGCTGGAGGAGGTTACAGAGATAGGGAGGGAGGGAGGGATTTGAACAGTAGGATGAGAATTGTAGGGGCTGGAGGAGGTTACAGAGATAGGGAGGGAGGAAGCGAGGGAGGGATTTGAAGAGGAGAATGAGAATTGGAGGGGTTGGAGGAGGTTACAGAGATAGGGAGGGTGGGAAGCGAGGGAGGTATTTGAACAGGAAGATGAGAATTGTTGGGGCTGGAGGAGGTTACAGAGATAGGGAGGGAGGGAGGGATTTGAACAGGAGGATGAGAATTGTAGGGGCTGGAGGAGTTTACAGAGATAGGGAGGGAGGGAGGGATTTGAACAAGAGGATGAGAATTGTAGGGGCTGGAGGAGGTTACAGAGATAGGGAGGGTGGGAGCGAGGGAGGGATTTGAAGAGGAGGATGAGAATTGGAGGGGTTGGAGGAGGTTACAGAGATCGGGAGGGAAGGGGAGGGAGGGATTTGAACAGGAGGATGAGAATTGTAGGGGCTGGAGGAGGTTACAGAGATCGGGAGGGGGGGCGAGGGAGGGATTTGAACAGGAGGATGGGAATTGTATGGGCTGGAGGAGGTTACAGAGATAGGGAGGGAGGGAGGGAGGGATTTGAACAGGAGGATGAGAATTGTAGGGGCTGGAGGAGGTTACAGAAATAGGGAGGGAGGGAGCGAGGGAGGGATATTGGAACGTTCTGAACCTCTCTCTCTACTCCCTCTCTCCCTCTCTCGTTCTCTCCATCTCTGATCATCGTAGGCAGATTGACGAAACCCAACCTCTACCTCGACGGTGTCAACATCACGTTCCAAGTGGGGGACACAGTGAGGTTGGTGTGCGAGGGGGGGATTGAGGACTGGCTCAACACCTTCCTCCTGTACCAGGGGGTCGCCGAGGAGCCCCTGATGTCGGGGAAACCCATCTTCGCCAGGGCCGCTGTCACCTTCGACGTGACGGACGCCCTGGCCCACGGGACGGAGACCTTCTCCTGCGCATCCCGGAGGGATCTGTCCGGGCGCAGGGTCCTTTCCCAACGCAGCGACATGCTGGAGGTCAGCGCCCACGGTAAGAACACCATGGCCGGGAGGATCCATTCCGGCCCTATCCAGTCTGCTCGCATCTTCATTCGATCTCCCCCTTAACATTCTCCTCATTGACTCCCATCGCAAACCCTTCCCCCATTCGGAACGTCTCGATTCAATCTCCCCCTTAACCTTCTCCTCATTGACTCCCATCTCCCATCGCAAACCCTTCCCCCATTTGGAACGTCTCGATTCAATCTCCCCCTTAACCTTCTCCTCATTGACTCCCATCGCAAACCCTTCCCCCATTTGGAACGTCTCGATTCAATCTCCCCCTTAACCTTCTCCTCATTGACTCCCATCGCAAACCCTTCCCCCATTTGGAACGTCTCGATTCAATCTCCTCCTTAACCTTCTCCTCATTGACCCCAATCGCAAAGCCTTCCCCCATTTGGAACATCTCTATTCAATCTCCCCCAGAACCTTCTCCTCATTGACTCCCATCTCCCATCGCAAAACCTTCTCCCATTTGTAAGTCTCTATTCAATCTCCCCCTTAACCTTCTCCTCATTGACTCCCGTCTCCCATCGCAAACCCTTCCCCCATTGGGAACGTCTCGATTCAATCTCCCCCTTAACCTTCTCCTCATTCACTCCCGTCTCCCATCGCAAACCCTTCCCCCATTGGGAACGTCTTGATTCAATCTCCCCCTTAACCTTCTCCTCATTGACTCCCGTCTCCCATCGCAAACCCTTCCCCCATTGGGAACATCTCGATTCAATCTCCCCCTTAACCTTCTCATCATTGACTCCCATCGCAAACCCTTCCCCCATTTGGAACGTCTCGATTCAATCTCCCCCTTAACCTTTTCCTCATTGACTCACGTCTCACATCGCAAATCCTTCCCCCATTTGGAACGCCTCGATTCAATCTCCCCCTTAACCTTCTCCTCATTGACTCCCATCGCAAACCCTTCCCCCATTTGGAACGTTTCGATTCAATCTCCCCGTTAACCTTCTCCTCATTGACTCCCATCTCCCATCGCAAACTCTTCCCCCATTTGGAATGCCTCGATTCAATCTCCCCCTTAACCTTCTCCTCATTGACTCACGTCTCACATCGCAAATCCTTCCCCCATTTGGAACGCCTCGATTCAATCTCCCCCTTAACCTTCTCCTCATTGACTCCCATCGCAAACCCTTCCCCCATTCGAAACGCCTCGATTCAATCTCCCCCTTAACCTTCTCCTCATTGACTCCCATCTCCCATCGCAAATCCTTCCCCCATTTGGAACGCCTCGATTCAATCTCCCCCTTAACCTTCTCCTCATTGACTCCCATCGCAAACCCTTCCCCCATTTGGAACGTCTCGATTCAATCTCCCCGTTAACCTTCTCCTCATTGACTCCCATCTCCCATCGCAAACCCTTCCCCCATTTGGAATGCCTCGATTCAATCTCCCCCTTAACCTTCTCCTCATTGACTCCCATCGCAAACCATTCCCCCATTTGGAACGTCTCGATTCAATCTCCCCCTTAACCTTCTCTTCATTGACTCCCATCGCAAACCCTTCCCCCATTTGGAACGTCTCGATTCAATCTCCCCGTTAACCTTCTCCTCATTGACTCCCATCTCCCATCGCAAACCCTTCCCCCATTTGGAATGCCTCGATTCAATCTCCCCCTTAACCTTCTCCTCATTGACTCCCATCTCAAACCCTTCCCCCATTTGGAATGCCTCGATTCAATCTCCCCCTTAACCTTCTCCTCATTGACTCCCGCCTCCCATCGCAAACCCTTCCCCCATTGGGAACGTCTTGATTCAATCTCCCCCTTAACCTTCTCCTCATTGACTCCCGTCTCCCATCGCAAACCCTTCCCCCATTTGGAACGTCTGAATTCAATCTCCTCCTTAACCTTCTCCTCATTGACTCCCATCGCAAACCCTTCACCCATTTCGAACGCCTCGATTCAATCTCCCCCTAAACCTTCTCCTCATTGACTCCCATCGCAAACCCTTCCCCCATTTGGAACGTCTCGATTCAATCTCCCCCTTAACCTTCTCCTCATTGACTCCCATCTCCCATCGCAAACCCTTCTCCCATTCGGAACGTCTCGATTCAATCTCCCCGTTAACCTTCTCCCCATTGATTCCCGTCTCCCAACGCAATCCCTTCCCCCATTTGGAATGTCTCGATTCAATCTCCCCCTTAAACTTCTCCTCATTGACTCCCATCTCCCATTGCAAACCCTTCCCCCATTCGGAACGTCTCGATTCAATCTCACCCTTAACCTTCTCCTCATTGACTCCCATCGCAAATCCTTCCCCCATTTGGAACGTCTCGATTCAATCTCCCCCTTAACCTTCTCCTCGTTGACTCCCATCTCCCATCGCAAACCCCTCCCCCTTTTGGACCATCTCGATTCAATCTCCTCCATAAACTTCTCCTCATTACCCCCATCGCAAAGCCTTCCCCCATTTGGAACGTTTCGATTCAATCTCCCCCTTAACCTTCTCCTCATTAACTCCCATCGCAAACCCTTCCTCCATTTGGAACGTCTTGATTCAATCTTCCCCTTAACCTTCTCCTCATTGACTCCCATCGCAAACCCTTCGCCCATTTGGAACGTCTCGATTCGATCTCCCCCTTAACCTTCTCCTCATTGACTCCCATCGCAAACACTTCTCCCATTTGGAACGTCTCTATTCAATTTCCCCCTTAACCTTCTCCTCATTGACTCCCATTTCCCATCGCAAACCCTTCCCGCATTTGTAAGTCTCGATTCAATCTCCCCCTTAACCTTCTCCTCATTGACTCCCGTCTCCCAACGCAAACCCTTCCCCCATTCGGAACGTCTCGATTCAATCTCCCCATCAACCTTCTCCTCATTAACTCCCATCGCAAACCCTTCCCCAATTTGCAACATCTCGATACAATCTCCCCCTTAACCTTCTCCTCATTGACTCTCATCTCCCATCGCAAACCCTTCCCTCATTTGGAACGTCTCAATTCAATCTCCCCTTAACCTTGTCCTCATTAACTCCCATCGCAAACCCTTCCCCCATTTGGAAAGTCTCGTTTCAATCACCCCCTTCACCTTCTCCTCACTGACTCCCATCTCCCATCGCAAACCCTTCCCCCATTTGGAACGCCTCGATTCAATCTCCCCCTTAACCTTCTCCTCATTGACTCCCATCTCCCATCGCAAACCCTTCCCTCATTTGGAACGTCTCAATTCAATCTCCCCTTAACCTTGTCCTCATTAACTCCTATCGCAAACCCTTCCCCCATTTGGAAAGTCTCGTTTCAATCACCCCCTTCACCTTCTCCTCACTGACTCCCATCTCCCAACGCAATCCCTTCCCCCATTTGGAATGTCTCAATTCAATCTCCCCCTTAAACTTCTCCTCATTGACTCCCATCTCCCATCGCAAACCCTTCCCTCATTTGGAACGTCTCTATTCAATCTCCCCTTAACCTTGTCCTCATTAACTCCCATCGCAAACCATTTCCCCATTTGGAAAGACTCGTTTCAATCACCCCCTTCACCTTCTCCTCATTGACTCCCATCTCCCATCGCAAACCCTTCCCTCATTTGGAACGTCTCTATTCAATCTCCCCTTAACCTTGTCCTCATTAACTCCCATCGCAAACCATTTCCCCATTTGGAAAGACTCGTTTCAATCACCCCCTTCACCTTCTCTTCATTGACTCCCGTCTCCCATCGCAAACCCTTCCCCCATTTGGAACGTCTCGATTCAATCTCCCCCATAATCTTCTCCTCATTAACTCCCATCTCCCATCGCAAACCCTTCCCCCATTTGGAACGTCTCGATTCATCTCCCTGTTGACCTTCTCCTCATTGACTCCCATCGCAAACCCTTCCCCCACTCGGAACGCCTCGATTCACTCTCCCCCTTAACCTTCTCATCATTGACTCCCATCTCCCTTTGCAAATCCTTCCCCCATTCGGAACGTCTCGATTCAATCTCCCCCTTAACCTTCTCCTCACTGACTCCCATCTCCCATCGCAAACCCTTCCCCCATTTGGAAAGCCTCGATTCAATCTCACCCTTAACCTTCTCCTCATTGACTCCCATCGCAAATCCTTCCCCGATTTGGAACGTCTCGATTCAATCTCCCCCTTAACCTTCTCCTCATTGACTCCCATCGCAAATCCTTCCCCCATTGGGAAAGTCTCGATTCAATCTCCCCCTTAACCTTCTCCTCATTGCCTCCCATCTCCCATCGCAAACCCTTCTCCCATTTGTAAGACTCTATTCAATCTCCCCCTTAACCTTCTCCTCATTGACTCCCATCTCCCATCGCAAACACTTCCCGCATTTGTAAGCCTCGATTCAATCTCCCCCTTAACCTTCTCCTCATTGACTCCCATCTCCCATCGCAAACCCTTCCCCCATTTGGAACGTCTCGATTCAATCTCCCCCTTAACCTTCTCTTCATTGACTCCCGTCTCCCATCGCAAACCCTTCCCCCATTTGGAACGTCGCGATTCAATCTCGCCCTTAACCTTCTCCTCATTGACCCCCATCTCCCATCGCAAACCCTTCCCCCATTTGGAACGTCTCAATTCAATCTCCCCCTTAACCTTCTCCTCATTGACCCCCATCGCAAACCCTTCCCTCATTTGGAACGTCTCAATTCAATCTCCCCCTTAACCTTCTCCTCATTGACCCCCATCGCAAACCCTTCCCTCATTTGGAACGCCTCGATTCAATCTCCCTGTTGACCTTCTCCTCATTGACTCCCATCGCAAACCCTTCCCCCATTTGGAACGCCTCGATTCACTCTCCCCCTTAACCTTCTCCTCATTGACTCCCATCTCCCATCGCAAACCCTTCCCCCATTTGGAACGCCTCGATTCAATCTCCCCCTTAACCTTCTCCTCATTGACTCCCATCTCCCATCGCAAACCCTTCCCCCATTTGGAACGCCTCGATTCAATCTCCCCTTTAACCTTCTCCTCATTTACTCCCATCTCCCATCGCAAAACCTAACCCCATTTGGAATGCCTCGATTCAATCTCCCCTTAACCTTCTCCTCATTGACTCCCATCGCAAACCCTTCCCCCATTGGGAACGTCTCGATTCAATCTCCCCCTTAACCTTCTCCTCATTGACTCCCGTCGCCCATCGCAAACCCTTCCCCCATTTGGAATGCCTCGATTCAATCTCCCCTTTAACCTTGTCCTCATTGACTCCCATCTCCCATCGCAAACCTTTCCCCCATTTGGAACGCCTCGATTCAATCTCACCCTTCACCAACTCCTCACTGACTCCCATCGTAAATCCTTCACCATTTGGAACGTCTCGATTCAATCACCCCCTTCACCTTCTCCTCATTGACTCCCATCTCCAATCGCAAACCCTTCCCCCATTTGGAACGCCTCGATTCAATCACCCCCTTCACCTTCTCCTCATTGACTCCCATCTCCATTGGCAAACCTTCCCCCATTTGGAACGTCTCAATTTAATCGCCCCCTTAACCTTCTCCTCATGGACTCCCGTCTCCCATCGCAAACCCTTCCCCCATTTGGAATGTCTCGATTCAATCTCCCCCTTAATCTTCTCCTCATTGACTCCCATCTCCCATCGCAAACCCTTCCCCCGTTTGGAACGCCTCGATTCAATCTCCCCCTTAACCTTCTCCTCATTGACTCCCATCTCCCATCGCAAACCCTTCCCCCATTTGGAATGCCTCAATTCAATCTCCCCCTTAACCGTCTCCTCATTGACTCCCGTCTCCCATCGCCAACCCTTCCCCCATTTGGAACGCCTCGATTTAATCTCCCCCTTAATCTTCTCCTCATTGACTCCCATCTCCCATCGCAAACCTTTCCCCCATTTGGAATGTCTCGATTCAATCTCCCCCTTTACCTTCTCCTCATTGACTCCCGTCTCCCATCGCAAACCCTTCCCCCATTGGGAACGTCTCGATTCAATCTCCCCCTTAACCTTCTCCTCATTGACTACCATCTCCCATCGCAAACCTTTCCTCCATTTGCAATGTCTCGATTCAATCTCCCCCTTAACCTTCTCCTCATTGACGCCCATCGCAAACCCTTCCCCCATTCGGAACGTCTCGATTCAATCACCCCCTTAACCTTCTCCTCACTGACTCCCATCTCCCATCGCAAACCCTTCCCCCATTTGGAACGTCTCGATTCAATCTGCCCCTTAACCTTCTCCTCATTGACTCCCATCGCAAACCCTTCCCCCATTGGGAACATCTCGATTCAATCTCCCCCTTAACCTTCTCCTCATTGACACCCGTCTCCCATCGCAAACCCTTCCCCCATTTGGAACATCTCGATTCAATCTCCCCCTTAACCTTCTCCTCATTGACTCCCATCGCAAACCCTTCCCCCATTTGGAACGTCGCGATTCAATCTCCCCCTTAACCTTCTCCTAATTGACTCCCATCTCCCATCGCAAACCCTTCCCCCATTTGGAACGTCTCGATTCAATCTCCCCCTTAACCTTCTCCTCATTGACTCCCGTCTCCCATCGCAAACCCTTCCCCCATTTGGAACGTCTCGATTCAATCTCCCCCTTAACCTTCTCCTCATTGACTCCCATCTCCCATCGCAAACCCTTCCCCATTGGGAACGTCTCGATTCAATCTCCCCCTTAACCTTCTCCTCATTGACACCCGTCTTCCATCGCAAACCCGTCCCCCATTTGGAACATCTCTATTCAATCTCGCCCTGAACCTTCACCTCATTGACTCCCGTCTCCCATCGCAAACACTTCCCCCTTTCGTAACGTCTCAATTCAATCTTCCCCTTAGCCATCTCCTCATTGACTCCCATCACAAACCCGTCCTCCATTTGGAAGGTCTCGATTCAATCTCCCCCTTAACCTTCTCCTCATTGACACACATCTCCCATCGCAAACCCTTCCCCCGTTCGGAACATCTTGATTCAATCTCCCCCTTAACCGTCTCCTCAATGACTCCGATCTCCCATCGCAAACTCTTACCCCATTTGGAACACCTCGATTCAATCTCCCCCTTAACCTTCTCCTCATTGACTCCCATCTCCCATCTCCAACCCTTCCCCCATTTGGAACGTCTCGATTCAATCTCTCCATTAACCTTCTCCTCATTGACTCCCATCTCCCATCGCAAACCCTTCCCCCATTCGGAACACCTCGATTCAATCTCCCCCTTTACCTTCTCCTCATTAAGTCCTATCGCAAACCCTTCCCCAATTTGCAACATCTCGATTCAATCTCCCCCTGAACCTTCTCCACATTGACTCCCGTCTCCCATCGCAAACCCATCCCCAATTTGCAACGTCTCGATTTAATCTCCCCCTTAACCTTCTCCTCATTGACTCCCATCGCAAACCCTTCCACCATTTGGAACGTGTCGATTCAATCTCCCCCTTAACCTTCTCCTCATTGACTCCCATCTCCCATTGCAAACCCCTCCCCCTTTTGGACCATCTCGATTCAATCTCCTCCATAACCTTCTCCTCATTGACCCCCATCGCAAACCCTTCCCCCATTCGTAACGTCTTGATTCAATCTCCCCCTTAACCTTCTCCTCATTGACTCCCATCTCCCATCGCAAACCCTTCTCCCATTTGTAAGTCTCTATTCAATCTCCCCCTTAACCTTCTCCTCATTGACTCCCATCTCCCATCGCAAACCCTTCCCGCATTTGGACCATCTCGATTCAATCTCCTCCATAACCTTCTCCTCATTGACTCCCGTCTCCCATCGCAAAGCCTTCCCCCATTTGGAACGTCTCGATTCAATCTCCCCCTTAACCTTCTCCTCATTAACTCCCATCGCAAACCCTTCCCCCATTCGGAACGTCTTGATTCAATCTCCCCCTTAACCTTCTCCTCATTGACTCCCATCGCAAACCCTTCCCCCATTTGTAAGTCTCTATTCAATTTCCCCCTTAACCTTCTCCTCATTGACTCACATTTCCCATCGCAAACGCTTCCCGCATTTGCAAGTCTCGATTCAATCTCCCCCTTAACCTTCTCCTCAATGACTACCATCTCCCATCGCAAACCCTTCCCCCATTTGGAACGTCTCGATTCAATCTCCCCTTTAACCTTCTCCTCATTAACTCCCGTCTCCCAACGCAAACCCTTCCCCCAATCGGAACATCTCGATTCAATCTCCCCCTTAACCTTCTCTCATTGACTCCCGTCTCCCATCGCAAACCCTTCCCCCATTTGGAACTTCTCGATTCAATCTCCCCCTTAACCTTCTCCTCATTAACCCCCATCGCAAACCCTTCCCCCATTTGGAACGTCTCAATTCAATCTCCCCCTGAACCTTCTCCTCATTGACCCCCATCGCAAACCCTTCCCCCATTTGGAACGCCTCGATTCAATCTCCCCCTCAACCTTCTCCTCATTGACTCCCATCGCAAACACTTCTCCCATTTGTAAGTCTCTATTCAATTTCCCCATTAACCTTCTCACTGACTCCCATTTCCCATCGCAAACCCTTCCCGCATTTGTAAGTCTCGATTCAATCTCCCCCTTAACCTTCTCCTCATTGACTCCCGTCTCCCAACGCAAACCCTTCCCGTCTCAATTCAACGTCTCAATTCAATCTCCCCTTAACCTTGTCCTCATTAACTCCCATCGCTAACCCTTCCCCCATTTGGAACGTCTCAATTCAATCTCCCCTTAACCTTCTCCTCATTGACTCCCATCTCCCATCGCAAACCCTTCCCTCATTTGGAACGTCTCAATTCAATCTCCCCTTAACCTTGTCCTCATTAACTCCCATCGCAAACCCTTCCCCCATTTGGAAAGTCTCGTTTCAATCACCCCCTTCACCTTCTCCTCACTGACTCCCATCTCCCATCGCAAACCCTTCCCCCATTTGGAACGCCTCGATTCAATCTCCCCCTTAACCTTCTCTTCATTGACTCCCATCTCCCATCGCAAACCCTTCCCTCATTTGGAACGTCTCAATTCAATCTCCCCATAACCTTGTCCTCATTAACTCCCATCGCAAACCCTTCCCCCATTTGGAAAGTCTCGTTTCAATCACCCCCTTCACCTTCTCCTCACTGACTCCCGTCTCCCAACGCAATCCCTTCCCCCATTTGGAATGTCTCAATTCAATCTCCCCCTTAACCTTCTCCTCATTGACTCCCATCTCCCATCGCAAACCCTTCCCTCATTTGGAACGTCTCTATTCAATCTCCCCTTAACCTTCTCCTCATTAACTCCCATCGCAAACCCTTTCCCCATTTGGAAAGTCTCGTTTCAATCACCCCCTTCACCTTCTCTTCATTGACTCCCGTCTCCCATCGCAAACCCTTCCCTCATTTGGAACGTCTCAATTCAATCTCCCCTTAACCTTCTCCTCATTAAATCCCATCGCAAACCCTTCCCCCTTTTGGAACGCCTCGATTCAATCTCCCCCTTAACCTTCTCCTCATTGACACCCGTCTCCCATCGCAAACCCTTCCCCCATTTGGAACATCTCGATTCAATCTCCCCCTTAACCTTCTCCTCATTGACTCCCATCGCAAACCCTTCCCCCATTTGGAACATCTCGATTCAATCTCCCCCTTAACCTTCTCCTCATTGACTCCCATCGCAAACCCTTCCCCCATTCGGAACGCCTCGATTCACTCTCCCCCTTAACCTTCTCCTCATTGACTCCCATCTCCCTTTGCAAATCCTTCCCCCATTCGGAACGTCTCGATTCAATCTCCCCCTTAACCTTCTCCTCACTGACTCCCATCTCCCATCGCAAACCCTTCCCCCATTTGGAACGCCTCGATTCAATCTCCCCCTTAACCTTCTCCTCACTGACTCCCATCTCCCATCGCAAACCCTTCCCCCATTTGGAACGCCTCGATTCAATCTCCCCCTTAACCTTCTCCTCACTGACTCCCGTCTCCCATCGCAAACCCTTCCCCCATTGGGAACGTCTCGATTCAATCTCCCCCTTAACCTTCTCCTCATTGACACACATCTCCCATCGCAAACCCTGCCCCCATTCGGAACGTCTTGATTCAATCTCCACCTTAACCTTCTCCTCATTGACTCCTATCTCCAATCGCAAACCATTCCCCCTTTTGGAACGCCTCGATTCAATCTCCCTGTTGACCGTCTCCTCATTGACTCCCATCTCCCATCGCAAACGCTTCCCGCATTTGTAAGTCTCAGTTCAATCTCCCCCTAAACCTTCTCCTCATTGACTCCCATCTCCCATCGCAAACCCCTCCCCCATTTGGAACGTCTCGATTCAATCCCCCCTCAACCTTCTCCTCATTGACCCCCATCTCCCATCGCAAACCCTTCCCCCATTGGGAACTTCTCGATTCAATCTCCCCCTTAACCTTCTCCTCATTGACTCCCATCTCCCATCGCAAACCCTTCCCCCTTTTGGAACGCCTCGATTCAATCTCCCTGTTGACCTTCTCCTCATTGACTCCCATCTCCCATCGCAAACGCTTCCTGCATTTGTAAGTCTCAGTTCAATCTCCCCCTTAACCTTCTCCTCATTGACTCCCATCTCCAACCCTTCCCCCATTTGGAATGTCTGGATTCAATCTCCCCCTTAATCTTCTCCTCATTGACTCCCATCTCCCATCGCAAACCCTTCCCCCGTTTGGAACGACTCGATTCAATCTCCCCCTTAACCTTCTCCTCATTGACTCCCATCTCCCATCGCAAACCCTTCCCCCATTTGGAACGCCTCGATTCAATCTCCCCCTTAACCTTCTCCTCATTGACTCCCGTCTCCCATCGCAAACCCTTCCCCCATTTGGAACGCCTCGATTCAATCTCCCCCTCAACCTTCTCCTCATTGATTCCCATCTCCCATCGCAAACCCTTCCCCCATTGTGAACGTCTCGATTCAATCTCCCCCTTAACCTTCTCCTCATTGACTCCCAACTCCCATCCCAAACCCTTCCCCCATTTGGAACGCCTCGATTCAATCTCCCCCTTAACCTTCTCATTGACTCCCATCGCAAACACTTCCCCCATTTGGAACGTCTCGATTCAATCTCCCCCTTAACCTTCTCCTCATTGACTCCCATCTCCCATCGCAAACCCTTCCCCCATTCGGAACATCTCAATTCAATCTCCCCTTAACCTTGTCCTCATTAACTCCCATCGCAAACCCTTCCCCCATTTGGAACGTCTCAATTCAATCTCCCCTTAACCTTGTCCTCATTAACTCCCATCGCTAACCCTTCCCCCATTTGGAACGTCTCAATTCAATCTCCCCTTAACCTTCTCCTCATTGACTCCCATCTCCCATCGCAAACCCTTCCCTCATTTGGAACGTCTCAATTCAATCTCCCCTTAACCTTGTCCTCATTAACTCCCATCGCAAACCCTTCCCCCATTTGGAAAGTCTCGTTTCAATCACCCCCTTCACCTTCTCCTCACTGACTCCCATCTCCCATCGCAAACCCTTCCCCCATTTGGAACGCCTCGATTCAATCTCCCCCTTAACCTTCTCTTCATTGACTCCCATCTCCCATCGCAAACCCTTCCCTCATTTGGAACGTCTCAATTCAATCTCCCCATAACCTTGTCCTCATTAACTCCCATCGCAAACCCTTCCCCCATTTGGAAAGTCTCGTTTCAATCACCCCCTTCACCTTCTCCTCACTGACTCCCGTCTCCCAACGCAATCCCTTCCCCCATTTGGAATGTCTCAATTCAATCTCCCCCTTAACCTTCTCCTCATTGACTCCCATCTCCCATCGCAAACCCTTCCCTCATTTGGAACGTCTCTATTCAATCTCCCCTTAACCTTCTCCTCATTAACTCCCATCGCAAACCCTTTCCCCATTTGGAAAGTCTCGTTTCAATCACCCCCTTCACCTTCTCTTCATTGACTCCCGTCTCCCATCGCAAACCCTTCCCTCATTTGGAACGTCTCAATTCAATCTCCCCTTAACGTTCTCCTCATTAAATCCCATCGCAAACCCTTCCCCCTTTTGGAACGCCTCGATTCAATCTCCCCCTTAACCTTCTCCTCATTGACACCCGTCTCCCATCGCAAACCCTTCCCCCATTTGGAACATCTCGATTCAATCTCCCCCTTAACCTTCTCCTCATTGACTCCCATCGCAAACCCTTCCCCCATTTGGAACATCTCGATTCAATCTCCCCCTTAACCTTCTCCTCATTGACTCCCATCGCAAACCCTTCCCCCATTCGGAACGCCTCGATTCACTCTCCCCCTTAACCTTCTCCTCATTGACTCCCATCTCCCTTTGCAAATCCTTCCCCCATTCGGAACGTCTCGATTCAATCTCCCCCTTAACCTTCTCCTCACTGACTCCCATCTCCCATCGCAAACCCTTCCCCCATTTGGAACGCCTCGATTCAATCTCCCCCTTAACCTTCTCCTCACTGACTCCCATCTCCCATCGCAAACCCTTCCCCCATTTGGAACGCCTCGATTCAATCTCCCCCTTAACCTTCTCCTCACTGACTCCCGTCTCCCATCGCAAACCCTTCCCCCATTGGGAACGTCTCGATTCAATCTCCCCCTTAACCTTCTCCTCATTGACTCCCATCTCCCATCGCAAACCCTGCCCCCATTCGGAACGTCTTGATTCAATCTCCACCTTAACCTTCTCCTCATTGACTCCTATCTCCAATCGCAAACCCTTCCCCCTTTTGGAACGCCTCGATTCAATCTCCCTGTTGACCGTCTCCTCATTGACTCCCATCTCCCATCGCAAACGCTTCCCGCATTTGTAAGTCTCAGTTCAATCTCCCCCTTAACCTTCTCCTCATTGACTCCCATCTCCCATCGCAAACCCCTCCCCCATTTGGAACGCCTCGATTCAATCTCCCCCTTAACCTTCTCCTCATTGACACCCGTCTCCCATCGCAAACCCTTCCCCCATTTGGAACATTTCGATTCAATCTCCCCCTTAACCTTCTCCTCATTGACTCCCATCTCCCATCTCAAACCCTTCCCCCATTTGGAACGTCTCGATTCAATCTCCCCCTTAACCTTCTCCTCATTGACTCCCATCGCAAACCCTTCCCCCATTGGGAACTTCTCGATTCAATCTCCCCCTTAACCTTCTCCTCATTGACTCCCATCTCCCATCGCAAACCCTTCTCCCTTTTGGAACGCCTCGATTCAATCTCCCCCTTAACCTTCTTCTCATTGACTCCCATCTCCCATCGCAAACCCTTCCCCCATTGGAAGTTCTCGATTAAATCGCCCCCTTAACCTTCTCCTCATTGACTCCCGTCTCCCATCGCAAACCCTTCCCCCATTTGGAATGTCTGGATTCAATCTCCCCCTTAATCTTCTCCTCATTGACTCCCATCTCCCATCGCAAACCCTTCCCCCGTTTGGAACGACTCGATTCAATCTCCCCCTTAACCTTCTCCTCATTGACTCCCATCTCCCATCGCAAACCCTTCCCCCATTTGGAACGCCTCGATTCAATCTCCCCCTTAACCTTCTCCTCATTGACTCCCGTCTCCCATCGCAAACCCTTCCCCCATTTGGAACGCCTCGATTCAATCTCCCCCTCAACCTTCTCCTCATTGATTCCCATCTCCCATCGCAAACCCTTCCCCCATTGTGAACGTCTCGATTCAATCTCCCCCTTAACCTTCTCCTCATTGACTCCCATCTCCCATCCCAAACCCTTCCCCCATTTGGAACGCCTCGATTCAATCTCCCCCTTAACCTTCTCATTGACTCCCATCGCAAACACTTCCCCCATTTGGAACGTCTCGATTCAATCTCCCCCTTAACCTTCTCCTCATTGACTCCCATCTCCCATCGCAAACCCTTCCCCCATTCGGAACATCTCAATTCAATCTCCCCTTAACCTTGTCCTCATTAACTCCCATCGCAAACCCTTCCCCCATTTGGAACGTCTCAATTCAATCTCCCCTTAACCTTGTCCTCATTAACTCCCATCGCTAACCCTTCCCCCATTTGGAACGTCTCAATTCAATCTCCCCTTAACCTTCTCCTCATTGACTCCCATCTCCCATCGCAAACCCTTCCCTCATTTGGAACGTCTCAATTCAATCTCCCCTTAACCTTGTCCTCATTAACTCCCATCGCAAACCCTTCCCCCATTTGGAAAGTCTCGTTTCAATCACCCCCTTCACCTTCTCCTCACTGACTCCCATCTCCCATCGCAAACCCTTCCCCCATTTGGAACGCCTCGATTCAATCTCCCCCTTAACCTTCTCTTCATTGACTCCCATCTCCCATCGCAAACCCTTCCCTCATTTGGAACGTCTCAATTCAATCTCCCCATAACCTTGTCCTCATTAACTCCCATCGCAAACCCTTCCCCCATTTGGAAAGTCTCGTTTCAATCACCCCCTTCACCTTCTCCTCACTGACTCCCGTCTCCCAACGCAATCCCTTCCCCCATTTGGAATGTCTCAATTCAATCTCCCCCTTAACCTTCTCCTCATTGACTCCCATCTCCCATCGCAAACCCTTCCCTCATTTGGAACGTCTCTATTCAATCTCCCCTTAACCTTCTCCTCATTAACTCCCATCGCAAACCCTTTCCCCATTTGGAAAGTCTCGTTTCAATCACCCCCTTCACCTTCTCTTCATTGACTCCCGTCTCCCATCGCAAACCCTTCCCTCATTTGGAACGTCTCAATTCAATCTCCCCTTAACGTTCTCCTCATTAAATCCCATCGCAAACCCTTCCCCCTTTTGGAACGCCTCGATTCAATCTCCCCCTTAACCTTCTCCTCATTGACACCCGTCTCCCATCGCAAACCCTTCCCCCATTTGGAACATCTCGATTCAATCTCCCCCTTAACCTTCTCCTCATTGACTCCCATCGCAAACCCTTCCCCCATTTGGAACATCTCGATTCAATCTCCCCCTTAACCTTCTCCTCATTGACTCCCATCGCAAACCCTTCCCCCATTCGGAACGCCTCGATTCACTCTCCCCCTTAACCTTCTCCTCATTGACTCCCATCTCCCTTTGCAAATCCTTCCCCCATTCGGAACGTCTCGATTCAATCTCCCCCTTAACCTTCTCCTCACTGACTCCCATCTCCCATCGCAAACCCTTCCCCCATTTGGAACGCCTCGATTCAATCTCCCCCTTAACCTTCTCCTCACTGACTCCCATCTCCCATCGCAAACCCTTCCCCCATTTGGAACGCCTCGATTCAATCTCCCCCTTAACCTTCTCCTCACTGACTCCCGTCTCCCATCGCAAACCCTTCCCCCATTGGGAACGTCTCGATTCAATCTCCCCCTTAACCTTCTCCTCATTGACTCCCATCTCCCATCGCAAACCCTGCCCCCATTCGGAACGTCTTGATTCAATCTCCACCTTAACCTTCTCCTCATTGACTCCTATCTCCAATCGCAAACCCTTCCCCCTTTTGGAACGCCTCGATTCAATCTCCCTGTTGACCGTCTCCTCATTGACTCCCATCTCCCATCGCAAACGCTTCCCGCATTTGTAAGTCTCAGTTCAATCTCCCCCTTAACCTTCTCCTCATTGACTCCCATCTCCCATCGCAAACCCCTCCCCCATTTGGAACGCCTCGATTCAATCTCCCCCTTAACCTTCTCCTCATTGACACCCGTCTCCCATCGCAAACCCTTCCCCCATTTGGAACATTTCGATTCAATCTCCCCCTTAACCTTCTCCTCATTGACTCCCATCTCCCATCTCAAACCCTTCCCCCATTTGGAACGTCTCGATTCAATCTCCCCCTTAACCTTCTCCTCATTGACTCCCATCGCAAACCCTTCCCCCATTGGGAACTTCTCGATTCAATCTCCCCCTTAACCTTCTCCTCATTGACTCCCATCTCCCATCGCAAACCCTTCTCCCTTTTGGAACGCCTCGATTCAATCTCCCCCTTAACCTTCTTCTCATTGACTCCCATCTCCCATCGCAAACCCTTCCCCCATTGGAAGTTCTCGATTAAATCGCCCCCTTAACCTTCTCCTCATTGACTCCCGTCTCCCATCGCAAACCCTTCCCCCATTTGGAACGTCTCGATTCAATCCCCCCTCAACCTTCTCCTCATTGACCCCCATCTCCCATCGCAAACCCTTCCCCCATTGGGAACTTCTCGATTCAATCTCCCCCTTAACCTTCTCCTCATTGACTCCCATCTCCCATCACAAACCCTTCCCCCATTTGGAACGTTTCAATTCAATCTCCCCCTTAACCTTCTCCTCATTGACTCCCATTTCCAACCATTCCCCCATTTGGAACGCCTCGTTTCAATCTCCCCCTTAACCTTCTCCTCATTAACTCCCATCACAAACCCTTGCCCCAGTTGGAACGTCTCAATTCAATCTCCCCCTTAACCTTCTCCTCATTGCCTCCCATCTCCCATCGCAAACCCTTCCCCCATTTGGAACGTCTCAATTCAATCTCCCCGTTTACCTTCTCCTCATTGACTCCCATCTCCCATCGCAAACCCTTCCCGCATTTGGAAAGTCTCAATTCGATCTCCCCCTTAACCTTCTCCTCATTAACTCACATCGCAAACCCTTCCCCAATTTGCAACGTCTCGATACAATCTCCCCCTTAACGTTCTCCTCATTGACTCCCATCTCCAATCGCAAACCCTTCCCAATTTGGAATACCCCGATTCTATCTCCCCCTTAACCTTCTCCTCATTGACTCCCATCTCCCATCGCAAACCCTTCCCCCTTTTGGAACGCCTCGATTCAATCTCCCTGTTGACCTTCTCCTCATTGACTCCCATCTCCCATCGCAAACGCTTCCCGCATTTGTAAGTCTCAGTTCAATCTCCCCCTTAACCTTCTCCTCATTGACTCCCATCTCCAACCCTTCCCCCATTTGGAATGTCTGGATTCAATCTCCCCCTTAATCTTCTCCTCTTTGACTCCCATCTCCCATCGCAAACCCTTCCCCCGTTTGGAACGCCTCGATTCAATCTCCCCCTTAACCTTCTACTCATTGACTCCCGTCTCCCATCGCAAACCATTCCCCCATTTGGAAGGCCTCGATTCAATCTCCCCCGTAACCTTCTCCTCATTGACTCCCATCTCCCATCCCAAACCCTTCCCCCATTTGGAACGCCTCGATTCAACCTCCCCCTTAACCTTCTCCTCATTGACTCCCATCTCCCATCGCAATCCTTTACCCCATTTGGAATGTCTCGAGTCAATCTCCCCCCTTAACCTTCTACTCATTGACTCCCATCTCCCATCGCAAACCTTTCCCCCATTTGGAACGCCTCGATTCAATCTCCCCCTTAACCTTCTCATTGACTCCCATCGCAAACCCTTCCCCCATTTGGAACGTCTCGATTCAATCTCCCCCTTAACCTTCTCCTCATTGACTCCCATCTCCCATCGCAAACCCTTCCCCCATTTGGAACGTCTCAATTCAATCCCCCTGTTGACCTTCTCCTCATTGACTCTCATCGCAAACGCTTCCTGCATTTGTAAGTCTCAGTTCAATCTCCCCCTTAACCTTCTCCTCATTGACTCCCATTTCCAACCCTTCCCCCATTTGGAACGTCTCGATTCAATCTCCCCCTTAACCTTCTACTCATTGACTCCCTTCTCCCATCACAAACCCTTCCCCCATTTGGAACGCCTCGATTCAATCTCCACCTTAACCTTCTCCTCATTAACTCCCATCACAAACCCTTCCCCCAGTTGGAACGTCTCAATTCAATCTCCCCCTTAACCTTCTCCTCATTGCCTCCCATCTCCCATCGCAAACCCTTCCCCCATTTGGAACGTCTCAATTCAATCTCCCCCTTTACCTTCTCCTCATTGACTCCCATCTCCCATCGCAAACCCTTCCCCCATTTGGAAAGTCTCAATTCAATCTCCCCCTTAACCTTCTCCTCATTAACTCCCATCGCAAACCCTTCCCCAATTTGCAACGTCTCGATACAATCTCCCCCTTAACCTTCTCCTCATTGACTCCCGTCTCCCATCGCAAACCCTTCCCCCATTTGGAATGTCTCGATCCAATCTCCCCCTTAACGTTCTCCTCATTGACTCCCGTCTCCCATCGCAGACCCTTCCCCAATTTGCAACGTCTCGATTCAATCTCCCCCTTAACGTTCTCCTCATTGACTCACGTCTCCCATTGCAAACCCTTCCCCCATTTGGAACACCTCGATTCAATCTCCCCCTTAACCTTCTCCTCATTGACTCCCGTCTCCCATCGCAAACCCTTCCCCCTTTCGTAACGTCTCAATTCAATCTTCCCCTTAGCCGTCTCCTCTGACTCCCATTGCAAACCCTTCCCCGATTTGGAAGGTCTCGATTCAATCGCCCCCTTAACCTTCTCCTCGTTGACACACATCTCCCATTGCAAACCCTTCCCCCATTCGGAACGTCTTGATTCAATCTCCCCCTTAACCTTCTCCTCATTGACTCCTATCTCTAATCGCAAACCCTTCCCCCTTTTGGAACGTCTCGATTGAATCTCCCCCTTAACCTTCTCCTCATTGACTCCCATCGCAAACCCTTCCCCCATTCGAAACGCCTCGATTCAATCTCCCCCTTAACCTTCTCCTCATTGACTCCCATCGCAATCCCTTCCCCCATTTGGAACGTCTCGATTCAATCTCTCCCTTAACCTTCTCCTCATTGACTCCCATCGCAAACCCTTCCCCCATTCGAAACGCCTCGATTCAATCTCCCCCTTAACCTTCTCCTCATTGGCTCCTGTCTCCCATTGCAAACCCTTCCCCATTTGGAACGTCTCGATTCAATCTCCCCCTTAACCTTCTCCTCATTAACTCCTATCTCAAACCCTTCCCCCATTTGGAACGTCTCAATTCAATCTCCCCTTTACCTTCTCCTTATTGGCTCCCGTCTCCCATCGCAAACCCTTCCCCCATTTGGAATGTCTCGATCCAATCTCCCCCTTAACGTTCTCCTCATTGACTCCCGTCTCCCATCGCAAACCCTTCCCCCATTTGGAATGTCTCGATCCAATCTCCCCCTTAACGTTCTCCTCATTGACTCCCGTCTCCCATCGCAAACCCTTCCCCAATTTGCAACATCTCGATTCAATCTCCCCCTTAACCTTCTCCTCATTGACTCCCGTCTCCCATCGCAAACCCTTCCCCCATTTGGAACATCTCGATTCAATCTCCCCCTTAACGTTCTCCTCATTGACTCACATCTCCCATTGCAAACCCTTCCCCCATTTGGAATGTCTCGATTCAATCTCCCCCTTAACCTTCTCCTCATTGACTCCCGTCTCCCATCGCAAACCCTTCCCCCATTTGGAACATCTCGATTCAATCTCGCCCTTAACCTTCACCTCATTGACTCCTGTCTCCCATCGCAAACCCTTCCCCCTTTCGTAACGTCTCAATTCAATCTTCCCCTTTGCCATCTCCTCATTGACTCCCATCGCAAACCCTTCCCCCATTTGGAAGGTCTCGATTCAATCTCCCCCTTAACCTTCTCCTCATTGACTCCCATTTCCCATCGCAAACCCTTCCCCCATTTGGAGCGTCTCGATTCAATCTCCCCCTTAACCTTCACCTCATTGACTCCCATCGCAAACCCTTCCCGCATTTGTAAGTCTCAGTTCAATCTCCCCCTTAACCTTCTCCTCATTGACTCCCGGCTCCCATCGCAAACCCTTCCCCCATTCGGAATGCCTTGATTCAATCTCCCCCTTAACCTTCTCCTCATTGTCTCCCGTCTCCCATCACAAACCCTTCCCCCATTTGGAACGTCTCGATTCAATCTCCCCCTTAACCGGTCTGACGACAGTGGCCGATGCACTTCGCAGTCGGGATGGGTTGTGTGGGGCTCGGAGGGCGCGGACTCGCAGAGGGGAGGTGGGTGTTTCCCATGTGTCTGCTGCCCACTCCCCTTGTCCCTCTAGGGGATAGAGGTGGCGGGTGTGGAAGGTGCTGTGTTGCATCTTGTCGACGGTACAGATGACTGCCGCTGTGGTCGTGGGTGTGTGTGGAGGAGTGGATGTCGATGGCGGGGGGGGGGTTAGCCTCTCGATCGAGCGGGGGTGGGGGGGGGCACGTCCGGGACGGTGTTGAGCTTCTCGAGTGTCGTCGGGAGCCGCGCTCACCCAGGCGAATGGAGGAGTGTCCCGTCAGACTCATGACCTGTGTCCGTGTGGATGGTGGACAGGCTTTGCGGGGGGTGGGGGGGGGGGGGTGGCGGCGGAGGTGAATTACTCTCCACAGGAGTCCCAGCCTCCGACCTGCTCTGGTTGCCGCAGCGTACGGGTCCAGTTCAGGTACTCATCAATGGTCACCCCTGTGATGTCGATGGTGGTGAGGGATTCATCGATGGGAATGCCATTGAATGTCAAGGGGGGGGGGCGTGATGGTTAGATCCTCTCATGTCGGAGATGGTCATTGCCTGGGCACGTGCATGAGTGTCGCGTCTCAGAGTCTCATTGCCCCTGTGCGGATGATTGAAGCCTCCGGTGGGATTTTCGAGCTGCCTTTTTCGGAGCGACCTTGGGGGGTGGGGTGAGGGGGGGGGGGGGCCTGTGAAGCCGGCCTGGTCATTCCTCCTACACGCCTCACCCTCTCCTTTCTATCCTTCCTGTCAGATCCTCTCTCGAAGCCAGAGCTGACCATGAACGTACGGACGGGGATCTACTGGAAGGGGCAGAGTTTGCAGATGACCTGTCGGGGGGACGTGCACGGGCCGCGCGTCTACTTCTCCTTCTTCCGGGACGGGCAGCCAGCGATGACCAGGGAGCCTCACAGCTTCCCGATCGTCCAAATCCTGGGGTCCAACAGGGCGGGTGTGTACCAGTGCAGTTACGCCATGGACACCCCTGGGAGGTGGTTTCAATCTCCGCTCAGCGATGGAGTGAGGGTGACGGAAATCGGTGAGTGTCTCTCTCTGCCTCATCAGAGGGCCTCAAACCGTCCAGCATTTTTAAACAGTGACCCCCCCCCCCCCCAAGCCCTCCCGCACCCCCCTCTCCCAGCTCTCGAGAGATCCTATCCCACATCCACCTCAAGAACTCAAAGGTCCCCATCGTCACCTCTCAACCTACTTGTGGTAGTACCAGGTATTGCGGTACATAAGAGGCTGATGTCCATTGGTTAGACCCAGGAGTCTACCATTGGCTGTTGTACGTAGCTCCGCCCTGAGAGGCGGAGGATAAGAACCAGTGCCGTCCCAGCAGCCTTCACTTTCTGTATCTAAGCTGCTGGGAAGAGTTCTAGTAGATTAAAGCCTTCAGTTATGAATCACTTCGCCTTGAGTGTAATTGATCGCGCATCACTACTACACCCTCTTTTTCGCTCCACATTTCCTCCCTTTCTCCCCTCCATCTATCTCTCCTCCCTCTCTCCCCTACTTCCTCCCCCCTCCCTCCTTCTCCGAACGTATCCTATAACTTTCAATAAGATCCCCCCCTCGTCCTTCTAAACTCCCAGCGAGTACAGACCCAGAGTCCTCGACCGTTTCCTCGTACGACAAGCTCTTCGTCCCGGGGATCATTCTTGCGAACCTCCCTCTGGCCCCTTTCCAAGGCCCCAGCACGTCCTTCCTTCGATACGGGGCCCAAAACTGTTCCCAATGCTCCAAATGGGGCCTGAGCAGAGCCTTATGCAGCCTCAGAAGTACATCCCTGGCCTTATATTCGAGCCCTCTCGACATGAATGCTAACATTGCATTTGCCTCCCTAACTGCCGACCATAGAAATTGCCAAGTGCTAACCCGAGCGCTCTAACCCCGTCCAGACAGCGTGTCCCAGACCGTCACCACCTTCTGTAGAGTTCCTCAAATACTTCTCGCCCCTCACCTCGAACCTGTGTCCCCCTCGTGTCTGAGGACCCTTCAGCCGTGGGGAATTAGCTGCTCCCTCTCCACCCTGCCCTCCCCCCCGCGCCACCACCCCGCCCCTCACAATCCCGTCCACCTCTTCAAGACCTTGAACCCCGTTCTTCACCTCTGCCTGCTTCGTTCCAGGCTATCTGCGGAGGCCGTCGATCGCTCTGGCCGGAGGTCGCGGCGGGGGGTCGGAGGGCGGACGGAGCGTCACCTGCAGAGCCCCAGTCCGGGAAACCGGTCGCAAATTCGACCTGTACCGGAGCGGGGACGGGCGGCCGGTGCTCTCGAGGAAGGCCCGGCCAGGGAGCCCGACCGTCACGTTTGACCTCGAGGGGTTGCTGAGAAGCGGGACGGGATACTACCAGTGTGCCTATCGCAGCGAGCACGGAGGTCAGGAGAGAGTCTCGGAGCGCAGCGACCGACTGGAGATAATCAATTGTGAGATCAATTTTTAACTTGCTGAAATTCGATTCCTCTGCCAAGCTCCATCTCGCCTCAAGTAGGTCGTGCTGTTCTAGAACAAAGAAAAGTACAGTACGAAGTCTTACAACACCAGGTTAAAGTCCAACAGGTTTGTTTCGATGTCACTGGCTTTCGGAGCGCTGCTCCTTCCTCAGGTGAATGAAGAGGTTCCAGAAACATATATATAGACAGATTCAAAGACGCCAGACAATGCTTGGAATGCGAGCGTCAGCAGGTGATTAAATCTTTACAGATCCAGAGATGGGGTAACCCCAGGTTAAAGAGGTGTGAATTGTCTCAAGCCAGGACAGTTGGTAGGATTTCGCAGGCCAGACGGTGGGGGATGAATGTAATGCGACATGAATCCCAGGTCCCGGTTGAGGCCGCACTCGCGTGTGCGGAACTTGGCTGTAAGTTTCTGCTCGGCGATTCTGCGTTGTCGCGGGTCCTGGAGGCCGCCTTGGAGAACGCTTACCCGGAGATCAGAGGCTGAATGCCCTCGACTGCTGAAGTGTTCCCCGACTGGAAGGGAACATTCCTGCCCGGCGATTGTCGCGCGATGTCCGTTGTCGCAGCGTCTGCATGGTCTCGCCAACGTACCGCGCTTCGGGACATCCTTTCCTGCAGCGTATGAGGTAGACAATGTTGGCCGGGTCGCACGAGTGTGTACCGCGTACCTGGTGGGTGGTGTTCTCACGTGTAATGGTGGTACCCATGTCGATGATCTGGCGCGTCTTGCAGAGATTGCCATGGCAGGGTTGCGTTACCTGGGGTTACCCCATCTC
Source organism: Scyliorhinus torazame (assembly GCF_047496885.1). Lineage (NCBI taxonomy): Eukaryota > Metazoa > Chordata > Chondrichthyes > Carcharhiniformes > Scyliorhinidae > Scyliorhinus > Scyliorhinus torazame. The sequence continues at coordinate 82,415,646 of NC_092729.1, forward strand.
TGGATCTGTAAAGATTTAATCACCTGCTAATGGTCGCGTTCCAAGCATTGTTTGGCATCTTTGAATCTGTCTATATATATATGTTTCTGGAACCTCTTCATTCACCTGAGGAAGGAGCAGCGCTCCGAAAGCTAGTGACATCGAAACAAACCTGTTGGACTTTAACCTGGTGTTGTAAGACTTCTTACTGTGCTCACCCCAGTCCAACGCCGGCATCTCCACATCAAAGAAAAGTACAGCACAGGAACAGGCCCTTCGGCCCTCCAAGCCCGTGCCGACCATGCTGCCCGTCTAAACTACAATCTTCTACACATCCTGGGTCCGTATCCCTCTATTCCCATCCTATTCATGTATTTGTCAAGATGCCCCTTAAATGTCACTATCGTCCCTGCTTCCACCACCTCCTCCGGTAGCGAGTTCCAGGCACCCACTACCCTCTGTGTAAAATAACTTGCCTCGTACATCTACTCTAAACCTTGCCCCTCGCACCTTAAACCTATGCCCCCTAGTAATTGACCCCTCTACCCCGGGGAAAAGCCTCTGACTATCCACTCTGTCTATGCCCCTCATAATTTTGCAGACCTCTATCAGGTCGCCCCTCAACCTCCTTCGTTCCAGTGAGAACAAACCGAGTTTATTCAACTTCTCCTCATATCTAATGCCCTCCATACCAGGCAACATCCTGGTAAATCTCTTCTGCACCCTCTCTAAAGCCTCCACATCCTTCTGGTAGTGTGGCGACCAGAATTGAACACTATACTCCAAGTGTGGACTAACTAAGGTTCTATACAGCTGCAATATGACTTGCCAATTCTTATACTCAACGCCCCGGCCAATGAAGGCAAGCATGCCGTCAGCCTTCTTGAGTACCTTCTCCACCTGTGTCGCCCCTTTCAGCGACCTGTGGACCTGTACACCTAGATCTCTCTGACTTTCAATACTCTTGAGGGTTCTAACATTCACTGTACATTCCCGACCTGCATTCGACCTTCCAAAATGCATTACCTCACATTTGTCCGGATTATTCATGGTCGAAATAATTGGAAACTAAATTAAACAAATTAACAAATCGCGAAGGGAGCTTCAATCGCGCCAGAATGCCATTAATGGGAGACATGAAACGCCCCCGTAGTGCCCCCAGGGCGCGGCACCTCGAGAAGGTGGCACGGCCGTTAGCGCTGTTGCCTCACGGCGCCAGGGACGCTGGTCCGATTCCCGGCTTTGGGGGGTGACTGTCGGTGTGCGGAGTCTGCACGTCCTCCCCCGTGTGTGCGTGGGTTTCCTCCGGGTGCTCCGGTTTCCTCCCACGGTCCAAAGATGTGCAGGTTGGGTGGATCGGCCGCGCTAAAATTGTCCCTTGGCGTCCAGGGATGTGCGGGGTTTGGTGACGGGCGCGGGCGGGGGGGGGCGGGACCTGGGTGTGCTGCGTAGGGATTCTGTGATGCTAAGGGGGGGTTGGGTGGGTGACCCTGCTTCTTGGAGGGGCCACGTTCGCCGGGATAACGCGGTCAGTGGATCGGTTACACCCAGCCTGCCTCCCTTACATCGGAAACATCACCCCGCCCACATTAACAATGTCCGTCTTCCCACAGAACAACCAACATTGATCCCAGGGCGGAGGAACGACCATGGACCGATGGCTGGGGACTTCAGCGTGGACTGCCTGTCACTAATTATCCCGGAGCTAGAGGAGAGGGCGCCATTATCGATCGAACTGATGTATCACCCGACATGGCGGAGTAATTCAATCCAGCCTTGTTACACAGGAACGGGAGGAGACCCATTCAGCCCCCTTCTCGAGTCTGTTACACAGGAACAGTAGGAGGCCCATTCAGCCCCCTCCTCGAGCCTGTTGCGCAGGAACAGGAGGAGGTCCATTCAATCCCTCGAGCCTGTTACACAGGAACAGGAGGAGGCCCATTCAGCCCCCTCCTCTAGCCTGTTACACAGGAACAGGAGGCCCATTCAGCCCCTTCCTCGAGCCTGTTACACAGGAACAGGAGGAGCCCCATTCAGCCCCTCGAGCCTGTTACACAGGAACAGGAGGAGGCCCATTCAGCCCCCTCCTCGAGCCTGTTACACAGGAACAGGATGAGGCCCATTCAGCCCGAGTCTGTTACACAGAAGAAGGAGGAGGCCCATTCAGCCCCTCGAGCCTGTTACACAGGAACAGGAGGAGGCCCATTCGGCCCCTCGATCCTGTTACACAGGATCAGGAGGAGGCCCATTCAGCCCCCTCCTTGAGTCTGACCAGAAGACGTTACGCCTCCCAGGATCCGAGTCCCGTCATGGGTCGCTGTCTGTGCGGAGGCTGCACGTTCTCCCCGTGTCTGCGTGGGTTTCCTCCGGGCGCTCCGGTTTCCTCCCACAAGCCCCGAAGGACATGCTGTTGGGGTGAATCGGACATTCTGAATTCTCCCTCGGTGTACCCGAACAGGCGAGGGAATGTGGCGATGAGGGGATTTTCACAGTAACGTCAGTGCCGTGTTAATGTAAGCCTACTTGTGACACTAATAAAGATTATTATTAATGTGGCGACGAGGGTATTTTCACAGTAACGTCAGTGCCGGGTTAATGTAAACCTGCTTGTGACACTAATAAAGATTATTATTAATGTGGTGACGAGGGGATTTTCACAGTAACGTCAGTGCCGGGTTAATGTAAGCCTACTTGTGACACTAATAAAGATTATTATTAATGTGGTGACGAGGGTATTTTCACAGTAACGTCAGTGCCGGGTTAATGTAAACCTGCTTGTGACACTAATAAAGATTATTATTAATGTGGCGACGAGGGTATTTTCACAGTAACGTCAGTGCCGGGTTAATGTAAACCTGCTTGTGACACTAATAAAGATTATTATTAATGTGGCGACAAGGGTATTTTCACAGTAACGTCAGTGCCGGGTTAATGTAAGCCTACTTGTGACACTAATAAAGATTATTATTAATGTGGCGACGAGGGTATTTTCACAGTAATGTCAGTGCCGGGTTAATGTAAGCCTACTTGTGACAGTAATAAAGATTATTATCAATGTGGCGACGAGGGGATTTTCACAGTAACGTCAGTGCCGGGTTAATGTGAGCCTACTTGTGACAATAATAAAGATTATTATTAATGTGGCGACGAGGGTATTTTCACAGTAACGTCAGTGCCGGGTTAATGTAAACCTACTTGTGACACTAATAAAGATTATTATTAATGTGGCGACGAGGGGATTTTCACAGTAACGTCAGTGCTGGGTTAATGTAAGCCCACTTGTGACACTAATAAAGATTATTATTAATGTGGCGACGAGGGGACTTTCACAGTAACGTCAGTGCTGGGTTAATGTGAGCCTACTTGTGACACTAATAAAGATTATTATTAACGTGGCGACGAGGGGATTTTCACAGTAACGTCAGTGCTGGGTTAATGTAAACCTACTTGTGACACTAATAAAGATTATTATTAATGTGGCGACGAGGGGATTTTCACAGTAACGTCAGTGCCGGGTTAATGTGAGCCTACTTGTGACACTAATAAAGATTATTATTAATGTGGCGACGAGGGGATTTTCACAGTAACATTAGTGCCGGGTTAATGTAAGCCTACTTGTGGCACTAATAAAGATTATTATTAATGTGGCGACGAGGGTATTTTCACAGTAACGTCAGTGCCGGGTTAATATAAACCTGCTTGTGACAGTAATAAAGATTATTATTAATCTGGCGACGAGGGGATTTTCACAGTAACGTCAGTGCCGGGTTAATGTGAGCCTACTTGTGACACTAATAAAGATTATTATTAATGTGGCGACGAGGGGATTTTCACAGTAACGTCAGTGCCGGGTTAATGTAAGCCTACTTGTGACACTAATAAAGATTATTATTAATGTGGCGATGAGGGTATTTTCACAGTAACGTCAGTGCCGGGTTAATGTAAACCTACTTGTGACACTAATAAAGATTATTATTAATGTGGCGACGAGGGGATTTTCACAGTAACGTCAGTGCCGGGTTAATGTCAGCCTACTTGTGACACTAATAAAGATTATTATTAATCTGGCGATGAGGGGATTTTCACAGTAACGTCAGTGCCGGGTTAGTGTAAGCCTACTTGTGACACTAATAAAGATTATTATCAATGTGGCGACGAGGGTATTTTCACAGTAACGTCAGTGCCGGGTTAATGTAAGCCTACTTGTGACACTAATAAAGATTATTATTAATGCGGCGACGAGGGGATTTTCACAGTAACGTCAGTGCCGGGTTAATGTAAACCTACTTGTGACACTAATAAAGATTATTATTAATGTGGCGACGAGGGGATTTTCACAGTAACGTGAGTGCCGGGTTAATGTAAACCTACTTGTGACACTAATAAAGATTATTATTAATGTGGCGACGAGGGTATTTTCACAGTAACGTCAGTGCCGGGTTAATGTAAGCCTACTTGTGACACTAATAAAGATTATTATTAATGTGGTGATGAGGATATTTTCACAGTAACGTCAGTGCCGGGTTAATGTGAGCCTACTTGTGACACTAATAAAGATTATTAATGTGGCGACGAGGGTATTTTCACAGTAACGTCAGTGCCGGGTTAATGTAAGCCTACTTGTGACACTAATAAAGATTATTATTAATGTGGCGACGAGGATATTTTCACTGTAACGTCAGTGCCAGGTTAATGCAAACCTACTTGTGACACTAATAAAGATTATTATCAATGTGGCGACGAGGATATTTTCACTGTAACGTCAGTGCCAGGTTAATGTAAACCTGCTTGTGACACTAATAAAGATTAGTATTAATGTGGCGACGAGGGGATTTTCACAGTAACGTCAGTGCCGGGTTAATGTAAACCTACTTGTGACACTAATAAAGATTATTATTAATGTGGCGACGAGGGGATTTTCACAGTAACGTCAGTGCCGGGTTAATGTGAGCCGACTTGTGACACTAATAAAGATTATTAATAATGTGGCGACGAGGGTATTTTCACAGTAACGTCAGTGCCGGGTTAATGTAAGCCTACTTGTGACACTAATAAAGATTATTATTAATGTGGCGACGAGGGGATTTTCACATTAACGTCAGTGCCGGGTTAATGTAAGCCTACTTGTGACACTAATAAAGATTATTATTAATGTGGCGACGAGGGTATTTTCACAGTAACGTCAGTGCCGGGTTAATGTAAGCCTACTTGTGACACTAATAAAGATTATTATTAATGTGGCGACGAGGGGATTTTCACAGTAACGTCAGTGCCGGGTTAATGTAAGCCTACTTGTGACACTAATAAAGATTATTATTAATGTGGCGACGAGGGTATTTTCACAGTAACGTCAGTGCCGGGTTAATGTAAGCCTACTTGTGACACTAATAAAGATTATTATTAATGTGGCGACGAGGGGATTTTCACAGTAACGTCAGTGCCGGGTTAATGTGAGCCGACTTGTGACACTAATAAAGATTATTATTAATGTGGCGACGAGGGTATTTTCACAGTAACGTCAGTGCCGGGTTAATGTAAGCCTACTTGTGACACTAATAAAGATTATTATTAATGTGGCGACGAGGGGATTTTCACAGTAACGTCAGTGCCGGGTTAATGTAAGCCTACTTGTGACACTAATAAAGATTATTATTAATGTGGCGACGAGGGTATTTTCACAGTAACGTCAGTGCCGGGTTAATGTAAGCCTACTTGTGACACTAATAAAGATTATTATTAATGTGGCGACGAGGGGATTTTCACAGTAACGTCAGTGCCGGGTTAATGTGAGCCGACTTGTGACACTAATAAAGATTATTATTAATGTGGCGACGAGGGGATTTTCACAGTAACGTCAGTGCCGGGTTAATGTAAGCCTACTTGTGACACTAATAAAGATTATTACAAAGCTGTCTACCCCCCTCGCCAGCCGTGAGACGGTGGGTCAAATGCACCCCCACAACGCCGCCCCCCCCCCCCCCCCCCCCCCCACCCCGGCCTCCCCTCCCGTGCTGCACCCCGCTCGTTGCTCACGCTGCATCCGGATCGATCTCTGGATCGATCGCGCTGACTGCAGGACAAGCGGGGATTCGTACAGGTAATAGGCGGCCTCTACTCTGTCGAACAATCTGATAAACCACCGAGCGAGCGTTCCCCCTCCGAACCCCGTTTGCCCAGACTGACTGATTTACTGTGGCCCCCCAGCCCTCAAATCTCCGGATATCCACAACTTTTAGCTATAACCTCTCGTCATGCTTTATTGATTATGAACTAACAGATTAAAGTAGGGAGTTTTATTCTAATATATATATATATATATATTCATATCGAGAGAGATGGAGAGAGAGAGACAGCGGGAGAGAGAGGCAGAGAGAAAGAGGGGGGAGAGAGAGACAGAGGCAGAGAGAGACAGAGAGAGAGAGACAGCGGGAGAGAGAGGCAGCGAGAGAGACAGTGAGAGAGAGAGACAGCGGGAGAGAGAGAGACAGCGAGAGAGACAGAGAGAGACAGAGAGAGAGAGACAGCGAGAGAGACAGAGAGAGAGAGACAGAGAGAGAGAGACAGGGAGAGACACACAGAGAGAGAGAGAGAGAGAGAGAGAGGGGGGGAAGAGTGACAGCGGGAGAGACAGAGAGGGGAAGAGGGGGAAGAGTGACAGCGGGAGAGACAGAGAAGGAGAGACATGGGAGAGAGAGAGACAGAGAGAGAAGCAGAGAGAGAGAGACAGAGAGAGAAGCAGAGAGAGAGAGACAGAGAGAGAGACAGAGAGAGAGAGACAGCGAGAGAGACAGAGATAGAGAGACAGAGAGAGAGAGACAGCGAGAGAGACAGAGAGAGAGAGTCAGAGAGAGAGAGAGAGGGGGAAAGGTGACAGCGGGAGAGACAGAGAGGGAGAGACAGCGGGAGAGAGAGACAGAGAGAGAAGCAGAGAGAGAGACAGAGAGAGGGACAGAGAGAGCGAGAGACAGAGAGACAGACAGAGAGAGAAGCAGAGAGAGAGAGAGACGGGGAAAGGTGACAGCGGGAGAGACAGAGAGGGAGAGACAGCGGGAGAGAGAGACAGAGAGAGAAGCAGAGAGAGAGAGACAGAGAGAGAGACAGAGAGAGAGAGACAGCGAGAGAGACAGAGAGAGAGAGAGGGGGAAGCGTGACAGCGGGAGAGAGAGAGAGAGAGGGAGAGACAGCGGGAGGGAAAGTACAAGTTACACAGTTTCATGACGTCTGATCGATCTTCGGGCCTGACACAGGATTCAAGGCCCGACACAGTTGGCGTAAGGGGAACTTGCATTGGTAGCACAGAGTCCATGAAGTACTGAGGTTGGTGCTGTCACTCGTGTAGTCTCTCCGCCTCTCTCTCTCCCTCTCTCTGTGTCCGCAGTCCGTCTCCAACACAGTCCAGGGTGGAAGGACGTCCAGTGTCTCTCTCTCTCCGCCTCTCTCTCTCCGCCGCTCTCTCTCCGCCGCTCTCTCCGCCGCTGTCCCCATCGCTCCGCAGTCCGTCTCCAACACAGTCCAATGGTGGAAGGACGTCCAGTGTCTCTCTCTCTCTCCACCTCTCTCTCTCCTTCTCTCTCTCTCCGCCTCTCTCTCTCCGCCGCTCTCTCTCCTCCTCTCTCTCTCCGCCGCTCTCTCTCCTTCTCTCTCTCCGCCGCTGTCCCCATCGCTCCGCCGTCCGTCTCCAACACAGTCCAGGGTGGAAGGGCGTCCAGTGTCGCTCTCTCTCTCCGCCTCTCTCTCTCTCCCTCTCCGCCGCTCTCTCTCCTTCTCTCTCTCTCCGCCGCTGTCCCCATCGCTCCGCAGTCCGTCTCCAACACAGTCCAGGGTGGAAGGGCGTCCAGTGTCGCTCTCTCTCTCCGCCTCTCTCTCTCTCTCCCTCTCCGCCGCTCTCTCTCCTTCTCTCTCTCTCCGCCGCTCTCTCCGCCGCTCTCTCTCTCCGCCTCTCTCTCTCTCTCCGCCGCTGTCCCCATCGCTCCGCAGTCCGTCTCCAACACAGTCCATGGTGGAAGGACGTCCAGTGTCTCTCTCTCTCCGCCGCTCTCTCTCTCCTTCTCTCCCTCTCCGCCGCTCTCTCTCCTTCTCTCTCTCCGCCGCTGTCCCCATCGCTCCGCAGTCCGTCTCCAACACAGTCCAGGGTGGAAGCTCGTCCAGTGTCTCTCTCTCTCTCCGCCTCTCTCTCTCCTCCTCTCTCTCTCCGCCGCTGTCCCCATCGCTCCGCCGTCCGTCTCCAACACAGTCCATGGTGGAAGGACGTCCAGTGTCTCTCTCTCTCTCCACCTCTCTCTCTCCGCCGCTCTCTCTCCTTCTCTCTCTCTCTGCCGCTGTCCCCATCGCTCCGCAGTCCGTCTCCAACACAGTCCATGGTGGAAGGATGTCCAGTGTCTCTCTCTCTCTCTCCGCCTCTCTCTCTCTGCCGCTGTCTCCATGGGAGGGGAGGGGAGCGGAGGGGAGGGGAGGGGAGGGGGGGGGGGCCCAGTCTGTCAGCCTCTCATATCCGCAACCCCCCCAAAACTGTTAACAGACAACACCGTGCTTGGCGTTGGCGGGGGAGAGTGGGAGGCAGGTCACTGCCTGCGTTCCCAGGGGACTCCGTAGTCCATCTCCACACGGGGCGGGTGACCTGGATCGGGATTCCCGGGGCGGGGGGGGGTCTCCCGCCATCGAACTCGCTCGCCGCGCTTCCGTGAGCCAACCCCAGGCCCGTGCGGCCTGCCCCACGCCTGCCTCGGGGAGCGGAAGTGGAAACGCGACATGGGGGCAGCGTTGCAGCTGCCGCTGAGGAACCGTGAGCCACGTGCTCGGTGGAGTGGGTGGTGGGGGGGGGGGGGGGGCACTGATGCCCGGGAGCGATACTGAGAGAGGCCCTCTCCACTCCGGTTCAGGCCAGGCGGGTGGGTGACGGGGCGGTGGGGAGGGGTCTGTCAGCTGCCTCCGGGAGGGCGGGGGCGGGTTGGGGTGGGGGGAGCTCGCCGGCGGGGGCGAGGCCTGGCTCCCTCTTGAGCTCCAGCGCCAGGTGGCCGGCCTCCGCCTTGGGCTGGAGCCAGGCCTGGACGGGAGGCCCCGGTTCGGGCGGGGGTTCCGTCTTGGGCCGGGCCCCGGGCCCGGGGGGCTGGTGGTGGACCCGGTGCCGGTGGGTCTTGAGGTGGGAGGACTGCGTGAAGGCCCGGCCGCACTCTCCGCAGCGATACGGCCTCTCGCCGGTGTGGGTGAGCCGGTGGCGCCGCAGGGCCGAGGAGACGGCGAAGGCCTTGCCGCACAGGCCGCAGACGCAGGGCCGCTCGCCCGTGTGGGCCAGCCGGTGCTTGGCGGCCTGCGACGGGTAGCGGAAGAGCTTGTCGCAGAGCGGGCACTGGTGCTGGGGCGGGGGGGGCGGCTGCTGGCGCCGGGCGCGGGCCTCCCCCGTCCCGGCGTGGGCCCGCCCGTGCGCCCTCAGCTGGGACGGGTATCGGAAGGCCCGGGGGCAGTCGGGGCACTGGTGGGGCTTCTCCCCCGGCTGAAGCCTGCGGCGGCGGCCCCGGCCCTGCCCGGCCTCCTCCCGGTGGCAGGCCTGGTGCTTGTCCAGCCCGCTCTGGGCCCGGAAGGCCCGTTTGCACAGGCCGCACTGGAAGGCCGGGGGGGGCCGGGGGGGCCGTGTGGAGGCGCTGGTGGGTCTTGAGGTGGGAGGACTGGGTGAAGGCCTTCCCGCAGTCGCCGCACTCGTAGGGGCGCTCGCCGGCGTGGATGAGGCGGTGGCGGAGGAGGGCCGAGGACACGGCGAAGCCTTTGCGGCACAGGCCGCACTGGAAGGGCCGCTCGCCTGTGTGGATGCGCTGGTGGAGCGCCAGGCGGGACGGGTAGAGGAAGGCCTTGGGGCAGAACTGGCACTGGTGGGAGCGGGGGAGGTGGGCCTCGGCCTGCTCGGGGGCCCGGTCCTCCCCGGGGCCCGCGCCCTGCCTCCGGGGCCGCCCCAGGCCCGGCCCGTGCCTCAGCCTCTGGTGGGCCCCCAACTTGGAGGAGGAGGCGAAGGCCTTGCCGCACAGGCCGCAGGGGAAGGGCCGCTCGCCCGTGTGCACGGCCCGGTGGAGGGCCAGCTGCGAGGGGTAGCGGAAGCGCTTGGGGCACTGCGGGCAGTGGCAGGGCTTCTCCTCGGGGGCCTGGGCCCGGGCGCAGGGGCTGCCCGCCGGGGCCTGCTGCTGGTGGGCCCGCAGGTGGGCGGGCCAGCGGAAAGCCCGGCCGCAGCCCCCGCAGCGGTGCGCCCGCCTCTCGCTGGTGTGGGTGTGCTGGTGGCGGAGGAGGGCCGAGGACTGGGTGAAGCCCTTCCCGCAGGCCGAGCAGCGGAAGGGCCTCTCCCCGGTGTGGGTGAGCTGGTGCGCCCGCAGCTTGGAGGGCACGGCGAAGGCCTTCCGGCACAGGCGGCAGGAGAAGGGCCTCTCGCCCGTGTGGACCCGCTGGTGCAGGGTGAGCTGGGAGGGGTAGCGGAACGCTCGGGGGCAGTACCCGCACTGGTGGAGGGACGGCTGTGGCCCCTCCCGGCAGCGGTGGGCCGCCACCGAGCGGAAGCGGCTGAAGCCTTTGCCGCAGGCCGTGCAGATGAAGGGGCCGCCCTCGGCGGGGGGCTGGGAGGCCCGCCCGGGCGAGCCCCCCCCGCCGTGCGTCCTCTGGTGGGCCTTGAGGTGGGAGGATTGGCTGAAGGAGCGCCCGCACTCGCCGCAACGGTACAGCCTCTCGCCCGTGTGGGTGTGCTGGTGGCGGAGCAGGGCCGAGGACTGGGTGAAGCCCTTCCCGCAGGCCGAGCACTTGAAGGGCTTGTCGCCCGTGTGGACGTGCTGGTGGGAGCGCAGCTTGGAGGGGACGGTGAAGCCCTTGCCGCACAGGCCGCAGCAGAAGGGGCGCTCGCCCGTGTGGGTGCGCTGGTGCATGGCCAGCTGGGAGGGGTAGGGGAAGGCCCGGGGGCAGTACCCGCACTGGTAGGCCCGCGGCTCCCCCCCGCCGTGCGACCGCTCGTGGGCCCGCAGCAGCGACGGGTAGGCGAAGCTGCGCTCGCACAGCCGGCACTGCAGGGGGCGGGCGGGGCCGGCGTGGGCCCGCTCGTGGGCCCGCAGGGAGTCCAGCCGGGCGAACTCCTTGCCGCAGGAGCCGCAGCGGTGGGGCCCGGGCCGGGAGTGGGCCAGCAGGTGCTTGGCGAGGGTGGAGGCCGCTCGGAAGGCCTTGCCGCACAGGCTGCACGGGTAGGGGCGTTCCCCGGTGTGGAGGCGCCGGTGCGTCTTGAGGTGGGACGATTGGCTGAAGGCTTTGCCGCAGTCGGGGCAGGGGTACGGCCTCTCGCCCGTGTGGATGAGCTGGTGCCGCTGGAGGACGGACGCCACGGAGAATCCTTTGCCGCACACGGGGCACTTGCAGGGTCGCTCGCCGGTATGGGCCTGCCGGTGCTTGGCGAGCTGGGACGGGTAGAGGAAGGCCTTGCCGCAGAGCTGGCAGGGGTACTGCCGCTCGGCCGTGTGCAGCCGCCGGTGATCGGAGAGCGAGCGGGCCTTGGCAAACTCCTTGCCGCACACCAGGCAGCGCCAGGGACCCGCCTCCTCCTCCTCGTGCCGCCTGCGGTGCCGGGACAGCTCGAGGCGGGAGGCGAACCGCTCCCCGCACGCCGGGCAGCCAAACACCTTCTCCCGCAGGTGACGCCGCAGGTGGAGCGTCAGCTGAGAGGGGTAGCGGAAAGACTTGGGGCACGAGTGGCAGTGGTGAGGGCGGGCGGGGCCGGGAGGCACAGACGAAGAGGGGCTCACAGCGACGGGCATTGCCTCGGTAGCAGGTAGTCCGTCAGGCATCGAGGTGTCCAGATCCATCTTTGGTTTTCGCCACCGGAACTGCATTGAAACAGAAAACAAAATTAGGGTTAGGGTTAGGGTTAGGGTAAATATTAATCATCTCCCGGAGACCCCCCTGTAAATATTAACACTCTCCCGGAGACCCCCCTGTAAATATTAACTCTCTCCCGGAGACGCCCCCAGTAAATATTAACACTCTCCCGCAGACCCCGCTGTAAATATTAACACTCTCCCGGAGACTCCCCAGTAAATATTAACACTCTCCCGCAGACCCCGCTGTAAATATTAACACTCTCCCGGAGACCCCCCTGTAAATATTAACTCTCTCCCGGAGACGCCCCCAGTAAATATTAACACTCTCCCGCAGACCCCGCTGTAAATATTAACACTCTCCCGGAGACTCCCCTGTAAATATTAACACTCTCCCGCAGACCCCGCTGTAAATATTAACACTCTCCCGGAGACCCCCCTGTAAATATTAACACTCTCCCGGAGACCCCCCTGTAAATATTAACACTCTCCCGGAGACCCCCCTGTAAATATTAATCATCTCCCGGAGACCCCCCTGTAAATATTAACACTCTCCCGGAGACCCTCCTGTAAATATTAACACACTCCCGGAGACCCCCCTGTAAATATTAACACTCTCCCGCAGACCCCGCTGTAAATATTAACACTCTCCCGGAGACCCCCCTGTAAATATTAACACTCTCCCGCAGACCCCGCTGTAAATATTAACACTCTCCCGGAGACACCCCTGTAAATATTAACACTCTCCCGGAGACCCCCCTGTAAATATTAACCCTCTCCCGGAGATCCCCCTGTAAATATTAACACTCTCCCGGAGACCCCCCTGTAAATACTAACACTCTCCCGGAGACCCCCCTGTAAATATTAACACTCTGCCGGAGACCCCCCTGTAAATATTAACACTCTCCCGGAGACCCCCCTGTGAATATTAACACTCTCCCGGAGACCCCCCTGTAAATATTAACACTCTCCCGGAGACCCCCCTGTAAATATTAACACTCTCCCGCAGACACCCCTGTGAATATTAACACTCTCCCGGAGACCCCCCTGTAAATATTAACACTCTCCCGGAGACCCCCCTGTAAATATTAACACTCTCCCGGAGACCGCCCTGTAAATATTAACACTCTCCCGGAGACCGCCCTGTAAATATTAACACTCTCCCGGAGACCCCCCTGTAAATATTAGCACTCTCCCGGAGACCCCCCCTGTAAATATTAACACTCTCCCGGAGACCCCCCCTGTAAATATTAACACTCTCCCGCAGACACCCCTGTGAATATTAACACTCTCCCGGAGACCCCCCTGTAAATATTAACACTCTCCCGGAGACCCCCCCTGTAAATATTAACACTCTCCCAGAGACCCCCCTGTAAATATTAACACTCTCCCGGAGACCCCCCTGTAAATATTAATACACTCCCGGAGACCCCCCTGTAAATATTAACCCTCTCCCAGAGACCCCCCTGTAAATATTAACACTCTCCCGGAGACCCCCCTGTCAATATGAACTCTCTCCCGGAGACCCCCCTGTAAATATTAACATTCTCCCGGAGACCCCCCTGTAAATATTAACCCTCTCCCGGAGACCTCCCTGTAAATATTATCACACTCCCGGAGACTCCCCTGTGAATATTAACACTCTCTCGGAGACCCTCCCCTTTAAATATTAACACTCTCCCGGAAACCCCCCTGTAAATATTCACACACTCCCGCAGACGCCCCTGTCAATATTAACACTCTCCCAGAGACCCCCCTGTAAATATTAACACTCTCCCAGAGAACCCACCTGTAAATATTAACACTCTCCCAGAGACCCCCCTGTGAATATTAACATACTCCCGGAGAGCCCCCTGTAAATATTAACCCTCTCCCGGAGACCCCCCTGTAAATATTAACACTCTCCCGGAGAGCCCCCTGTAAATATTAACCCTCTCCCGGAAACCCTCCTGTAAATATTAACACTCTCCCGGAGTCTCCCTGTAAATATTAACACTCTCCCGGAGACCCCCTGTAAATATTAACACTCTCCCGGAGACCCCCCTGTAAATATTAACACTCTCCCGGAGACCCCCCTGTAAATATTAACACTCTCCCGGAGACCCCCCTGTAAATATTAACACTCTCCCGGAGACCCCCCTGTAAATATTAACACTCTCCCGGAGACCCCCCTGTAAATATTAACCCTCTCCCGGAGAACCCCCTATAAAAATTAACCCTCTCCCGGAGACCCCCCTGTAAATATTAACACACTCCCGGAGACACCCCTGTAAATATTAACACTCTCCCGGAGACTCCCCTGTGAATATTAACACTCTCCCGGAGTCCCCCTGTAAATATTAACACTCTCTCGGAGACCCTCCCCTTTAAATATTAACACTCTCCCGGAGACCCCCCTGTAAATATTAACACACTCCCGGAGACCCCCCTGTCAATATGAACACACTCCCGGAGACCCCCCTGTAAATATTAACTCTCTCCCGGAGACCCCCCTGTAAATTTTAACACTCTCCCGGAGACCCCCCTGTCAATATTAACACTCTCCCGGAGACCCCCCTGTAAATATTAACACTCTCCCGGAGACCCCCCTGTAAATATTAACACTCTCCCGGAGACCCCCCTGCGAATATTAACACTCTCCCGGAGACCCCTCTGTAAATATTAACACTCTCCCGGAGTCTCCCTGTAAATATTAACACTCTCCCGGCGACCCCCCTGTAAATATTAACACTCTCCCGGAGACCCCCCTGTAAATATTAACACACTCCCGGAGACCCCCCTGTAAATATTAACAATCTCCCGGAGACCCCCCTGTCAATATTAACACTCTCCCGGAGACCCCCCTGTAAATATTAACACTCTCCCGGAGACCCCCCTGTAAATATTAACACTCTCCCGGAGACCCCCCTGTCAATATTAACACTCTCCCGGAGACCACCCTGTAAATATTAACACTCTCCCGGAGACCCCCCTGTAAATATTAACACTCTCCCGGAGTCTCCCTGTAAATATTAACACTCTCCCGGAGACCCCCTGTAAATATTAACACTCTCCCGGAGACCCCCCTGTAAATATTAACACTCTCCCGGAGACCCCCCTGTAAATATTAACACTCTCCCGGAGACCCCCCTGTAAATATTAACACTCTGCCGGAGACCCCCCTGTAAATATTAACACTCTCCCGGAGACCCCCCTGTGAATATTAACACTCTCCCGGAGACCCCCCTGTAAATATTAACACTCTCCCGGAGTCTCCCTGTAAATATTAACACTCTCCCGGAGACCCCCTGTAAATATTAACACTCTCCCGGAGACCCCCCTGTAAATATTAACACTCTCCCGGAGACCCCCCTGTAAATATTAACACTCTCCCGGAGACCCCCTGTAAATATTAAATCTCTCCCGGAGCCCCCCCTGTAAATATTAACACTCTCCCGGAGACCCTCCTGTAAATATTAACACTCTCCCGGAGACCCCCCTGTAAATATTAACACTCTCCCGGAGACCCCCCTGTAAATATTAACACTCTCCCGCAGACACCCCTGTGAATATTAACACTCTCCCGGAGACCCCCCTGTAAATATTAACACTCTCCCGGAGACCCCCCTGTAAATATTAACACTCTCCCGGAGACCGCCCTGTAAATATTAACACTCTCCCGGAGACCGCCCTGTAAATATTAACACTCTCCCGGAGACCCCCCTGTAAATATTAGCACTCTCCCGGAGACCCCCCCTGTAAATATTAACACTCTCCCGGAGACCCCCCTGTAAATATTAACACTCTCCCGCAGACACCCCTGTGAATATTAACACTCTCCCGGAGACCCCCCTGTAAATATTAACACTCTCCCGGAGACCCCCCCTGTAAATATTAACACTCTCCCAGAGACCCCCCTGTAAATATTAACACTCTCCCGGAGACCCCCCTGTAAATATTAACACACTCCCGGAGACCCCCCTGTAAATATTAACCCTCTCCCAGAGACCCCCCTGTAAATATTAACACTCTCCCGGAGACCCCCTGTCAATATGAACTCTCTCCCGGAGACCCCCCTGTAAATATTAACATTCTCCCGGAGACCCCCCTGTAAATATTAACCCTCTCCCGGAGACCTCCCTGTAAATATTATCACACTCCCGGAGACTCCCCTGTGAATATTAACACTCTCTCGGAGACCCTCCCCTTTAAATATTAACACTCTCCCGGAAACCCCCCTGTAAATATTAACACTCTCCCAGAGACCCCCCTGTAAATATTAACACTCTCCCAGAGAACCCACCTGTAAATATTAACACTCTCCCAGAGACCCCCCTGTGAATATTAACATACTCCCGGAGAGCCCCCTGTAAATATTAGCCCTCTCCCGGAGACCCCCCTGTAAATATTAACACTCTCCCGGAGAGCCCCCTGTAAATATTAACCCTCTCCCGGAGACCCTCCTGTAAATATTAACACTCTCCCGGAGTCTCCCTGTAAATATTAACACTCTCCCGGAGACCCCCTGTAAATATTAACACTCTCCCGGAGACCCCCCTGTAAATATTAACACTCTCCCGGAGACCCCCCTGTAAATATTAACACTCTCCCGGAGACCCCCCTGTAAATATTAACACTCTCCCGGAGACCCCCCTGTAAATATTAACACTCTCCCGGAGACCCCCCTGTAAATATTAACCCTCTCCCGGAGAACCCCCTATAAAAATTAACCCTCTCCCGGAGACCCCCCTGTAAATATTAACACACTCCCGGAGACACCCCTGTAAATATTAACACTCTCCCGGAGACTCCCCTGTGAATATTAACACTCTCCCGGAGTCCCCCTGTAAATATTAACACTCTCTCGGAGACCCTCCCCTTTAAATATTAACACTCTCCCGGAGACCCCCCTGTAAATATTAACACTCTCCCGGATACCCCCCTGTAAATATTAACACTCTCCCGGAGCCCCCCCTGTCAATATGAACACACTCCCGGAGACCCCCCTGTAAATATTAACTCTCTCCCGGAGACCCCCCTGTAAATTTTAACACTCTCCCGGAGACCCCCCTGTCAATATTAACACTCTCCCGGAGACCCCCCTGTAAATATTAACACTCTCCCGGAGACCCCCCTGTAAATATTAACACTCTCCCGGAGACCCCCCTGTCAATATGAACACACTCCCGGAGACCCCCCTGTAAATATTAACTCTCTCCCGGAGACCCCCCTGTAAATTTTAACACTCTCCCGGAGACCCCCCTGTCAATATTAACACTCTCCCGGAGACCCCCCTGTAAATATTAACACTCTCCCGGAGACCCCCCTGTAAATATTAACACTCTCCCGGAGACCCCCCTGCGAATATTAACACTCTCCCGGAGACCCCTCTGTAAATATTAACACTCTCCCGGAGTCTCCCTGTAAATATTAACACTCTCCCGGCGACCCCCCTGTAAATATTAACACTCTCCCGGAGACCCCCCTGTAAATATTAACACACTCCCGGAGACCCCCCTGTAAATATTAACAATCTCCCGGAGATCCCCCTGTCAATATTAACACACTCCCGGAGACCCCCCTGTAAATATTAACATTCTCCCGGAGACCCCCCTGTAAATATTAACACTCTCCCGGAGACACCCCTGTAAATATTAACACTCTCCCGGAGACCCCCTGTAAATATTAACACTCTCCCGGAGACCCCCCTGTAAATATTAACACTCTCCCGGAGACCCCCTGTAAATATTAACACTCTCCCGGAGACCCCCCTGTAAATATTAACACTCTCCCGGAGACCCCCCTGTAAATATTAACACTCTCCCGGAGACCCCCCTGTAAATATTAACACTCTCCCGGAGACCCCCGTGTAAATATTAACACACTCCCGGAGACCCCCCCTGTAAATATTAACACTCTCCCGGAGACCCCCCTGTAAATATTAACACTCTCCCGGAGACCCCCCTGTAAATATTAACACTCTCCCGGAGACCCCCCTGTAAATATTAACACTCTCCCGGAGACCCCCCTGTCAATATTAACACTCTCCCGGAGACCCCCCTGTAAATATTAACACTCTCCCGGAGACCCCCCTGTAAATATTAACACTCTCCCGGAGACCCCCCTGCGAATATTAACACTCTCCCGGAGACCCCCCTGTAAATATTAATACTCTCCCGGAGACCCCCCTGCGAATATTAACACTCTCCCGGAGACCCCCCTGTAAATATTAACACACTCCCGGAGACTCCCCTGTGAATATTAACACTCTCCCGGAGACCCCCCTGTAAATATTAACCCTCTCCCGGAGACCCCCCTGTAAATATTAACACTCACCCGGAGACCACCCAGTAAATATTAACACACTCCCGCAGACCCCCCTGTAAATATTAACACACTCCCGTAGACACCCCTGTAAATATTAACACTCTCCCGGAGACCCCCCTGTAAATATTAACACTCTCCCGGAGACTCCCCTGTAAATATTAACTCTCCCGGAGACTCCCCTGTGAATATTAACACTCTCCCGGAGACCCCCCCTGTAAATATTAACACTCTCCCGGAGACCCCCCTGTAAATATTAACCCTCTCCCGGAGACCCCCCTGTAAATATTAACACTCACCCGGAGACCACCCAGTAAATATTAACACACTCCCGCAGACCCCCCTGTAAATATTAACACACTCCCGGAGACCCCCCTGTAAATATTAACACTCTCCCGGAGACCCCCCTGTAAATATTAACACTCTCCCGGAGACCCCCCTGTAAATATTAACACTCTCCCGGAGACCCCCCTGTAAATATTAACACTCTCCCGGAGACCCCCCTGTAAATATTAACACTCTCCCGGAGACCCCCCTGTAAATATTAACACTCTCCCGAAGACCCCCCTGTAAATATTAACACTCTCCCGGAGACCTCCCTGTAAATATTAACACTCTCCCGGAGACCCCCCTGTAAATATTAACACTCTCCCGGAGACCCCCCTGTAAATATTAACACTCTCCCGGAGACCCCCCTGTAAATATTAACCCTCTCCCGGAGACCTCCCTGTAAATATTAACACTCTCCCGAGACCCCCCTGTAAATATTAACACTCTCCCGGAGACCCCCCTGTAAATATTAACACTCTCCCGGAGACCCCCCTGTAAATATTAACACACTCCCGGAGACCCTCCTGTAAATATTAACACTCTCCCGGAGACCCCCCCTGTAAATATTAACACTCTCCCGGAGACCCCCCTGTAAATATTAACACTCTCCCGGAGTCTCCCTGTAAATATTAACACTCTCCCGGAGACCCCCCTGTAAATATTAACACTCTCCCGGAGACACCCCTGTAAATATTAACACTCTCCCGGAGTCCCCTCTGTAAATATTAACACTCTCCCGGAGACCTCCCTGTAAATATTAACACACTCCCGGAGACCTCCCTGTAAATATTAACACTCTCCCGGAGAGCCCCCCCCTGTAAATATTAACACTCTCCCGGAGACCCCCCTGTAAATATTAACACTCTCCCGGAGACCCCCCTGTAAATATTAACACTCTCCCGGAGACCCCCCTGTAAATATTAACACTCTCCCGGAGACCCCCCTGTAAATATTAACACTCTCCCGGAGACCCCCCTGTAAATATTAACACTCTCCCGGAGACCCTCCTGTAAATATTAACACCCTCCCGGAGTCTCCCTGTAAATATTAACACTCTCCCGGAGACCCCCTGTAAATATTAAATCTCTCCCGGAGCCCCCCCTGTAAATATTAACACTCTCCCGGAGACCCTCCTGTAAATATTAACACTCTCCCGGAGACCCCCCTGTAAATATTAACACTCTCCCGGAGACCCCCCTGTAAATATTAACACTCTCCCGGAGACCCCCCTGTAAATATTAACACTCTCCCGGAGACCCCCCTGTAAATATTAACACTCTCCCGGAGACCCCCTGTAAATATTAACACTCTCCCGGAGACCCCCCTGTAAATATTAACACACTCCCGGAGACCCCCTGTAAATATTAACACTCTCCCGGAGACCCCCCTGTAAATATTAACACACTCCCGGAGACCCCCCTGTAAATATTAACACACTCCCGGAGACCCCCCTGTAAATATTAACACACTCCCGGAGACCCCCCTGTAAATATTAACACTCTCCCGGAGACCCCCCTGTAAATATTAACAATCTCCCGGAGACCCCCCTGTAAATATTAACACTCTCCCGGAGACCCCCCTGTAAATATTAACACACTCCCGGAGACCCCCCTGTAAATATTAACACACTCCCGGAGACCCCCCTGTAAATATTAACACACTCCCGGAGACCCCCCTGTAAATATTAACACTCTCCCGGAGACCCCCCTGTAAATATTAACACTCACCCGGAGACCCCCCTGTAAATATTAACACTCTCCCGGAGACCCCCCTGTAAATATTAACACTCTCCCGGAGACCCCCCTGTAAATATTAACACTCTCCCGGAGACCCCCCTGTAAATATTAACACTCTCCCGGAGACCCCCTGTAAATATTAACACTCTCCCGGAGACCCCCCTGTAAATATTAACACACTCCCGGAGACCCCCTGTAAATATTAACACTCTCCCGGAGACCCCCCTGTAAATATTAACACACTCCCGGAGACCCCCCTGTAAATATTAACACACTCCCGGAGACCCCCCTGTAAATATTAACACACTCCCGGAGACCCCCCTGTAAATATTAACACTCTCCCGGAGACCCCCCTGTAAATATTAACAATCTCCCGGAGACCCCCCTGTAAATATTAACACTCACCCGGAGACCCCCCTGTAAATATTAACACACTCCCGGAGACCCCCCTGTAAATATTAACACTCTCCCGGAGACCCCCCTGTAAATATTAACACACTCCCGGAGACCCCCCTGTAAATATTAACACACTCCCGGAGACCCCCCTGTAAATATTAACACACTCCCGGAGACCCCCCTGTAAATATTAACACTCTCCCGGAGACCCCCCTGTAAATATTAACACTCTCCCGGAGACCCCCCTGTAAATATTAACACACTCCCGGAGACCCCCCTGTAAATATTAACACACTCCCGGAGACCCCCCTGTAAATATTAACACTCTCCCGGACACCCCCCTGTAAATATTAACACTCTCCCGGAGACCCCCCTGTAAATATTAACACTCTCCCGGAGACCCCCCCTGTAAATATTAACACTCTCCCGGAGACCCCCCTGTAAATATTAACACACTCCCGGAGACCCCCCTGTAAATATTAACACTCTCCCGGAGACCCCCCTGTAAATATTAACACTCTCCCGGAGTCTCCCTGTAAATATTAACACTCTCCCGGAGATCCCCCTGTAAATATTAACATTCTCCCGGAGACCCCCCGTAAATATTAACACTCTCCCGGAGACCCCCCTGTAAATATTAACACACTCCCGGAGACCCCCCTGTAAATATTAACACCCTCCCGGAGACCTCCCTGTAAATAATAACACTCTCTCGGAGACCCCCCTGTAAATATTAACACTCTCCCGGAGACCCCCCTGTAAATATTAACACTCTCCCGGAGACCCCCCTGTAAATATTAACACTCTCCCGGAGACCCCCCTGTAAATATTAACACTCTCCCGGAGACCCCCCTGTAAATATTAACACTCTCCCGGAGACCCCCCTGTAAATATTAACACTCTCCCGGAGTCTCCCTGTAAATATTAACACTCTCCCCGAGACCCCCCTGTAAATATTAACGCTCTCCCGGAGACCCCCCTGTAAATATTAACACTCTCCCGGAGACCCCCCTGTAAATATTAACACCCTCCCGGAGACCTCCCTGTAAATATTAACACTCTCCCGGAGACCTCCCTGTAAATATTAACACTCTCCCGGAGTCTCCCTGTAAATATTAACACACTCCCGGAGACCCCCCTGTAAATATTAACATCCTCCCGGAGACCCCCCTGTAAATATTAACACTCTCCCGGAGACCCCCCTGTAAATATTAACACTCTCCCGGAGACCCCCTGTAAATATTAACACTCTCCCGGAGACCCCCCTGTAAATATTAACACTCTCCCGGAGACCCCCCCTGTAAATATTAACACACTCCCGGAGACCCCCCTGTAAATGTTAACACTCTCCCGGAGACTCCCCTGTAAATATTAACACTCTCCCGGAGACCCCCCTGTAAATATTAACACACTCCCGGAGACACCCCTGTAAATATTAACACACTCCCGGAGGCCCCCCTGTAAATATTAACACTCTCCCGGAGACCCCCCTGTAAATATTAACACTCTCACGGAGACCCCCCTGTAAATATTAACACTCTCCCGGAGACCCCCCTGTAAATATTAACACTCTCCCGGAGAGCCCCCTGTAAATATTAACACTCTTCCGGAGACCCCCCTGTAAATATTAACACTCTCCCGGAGACCCCCCTGTAAATATTAACACTCTCCCGGAGACCCCCCTGTAAATATTAACACTCTCCCGGAGACCCCCCTGTAAATATTAACACTCTCCCGGAGACCCCCTGTAAATATTAACACTCACCCGGAGACCCCCCTGTAAATATTAACACTCTCCCGGAGACCCCCCTGTAAATATTAACACTCTCCCGGAGTCTCCCTGTAAATATTAACACTCTCCCGGAGACCCCCCTGTAAATATTAACGCTCTCCCGGAGACCCCCCTGTAAATATTAACACTCTCCCGGAGACCCCCCTGTAAATATTAACACCCTCCCGGAGACCTCCCTGTAAATATTAACACTCTCCCGGAGACCTCCCTGTAAATATTAACACTCTCCCGGAGTCTCCCTGTAAATATTAACACACTCCCGGAGACCCCCCTGTAAATATTAACATCCTCCCGGAGACCCCCCTGTAAATATTAACACTCTCCCGGAGACCCCCCTGTAAATATTAACACTCTCCCGGAGACCCCCTGTAAATATTAACACTCTCCCGGAGACCCCCCTGTAAATATTAACACTCTCCCGGAGACCCCCCCTGTAAATATTAACACACTCCCGGAGACCCCCCTGTAAATGTTAACACTCTCCCGGAGACTCCCCTGTAAATATTAACACTCTCCCGGAGACCCCCCTGT
Source organism: Scyliorhinus torazame (assembly GCF_047496885.1). NCBI lineage: Eukaryota > Metazoa > Chordata > Chondrichthyes > Carcharhiniformes > Scyliorhinidae > Scyliorhinus > Scyliorhinus torazame. Next base: position 82,438,544 of record NC_092729.1, read on the forward strand.
AAATATTAACACACTCCCGGAGACACCCCTGTAAATATTAACACACTCCCGGAGGCCCCCCTGTAAATATTAACACTCTCCCGGAGACCCCCCTGTAAATATTAACACTCTCACGGAGACCCCCCTGTAAATATTAACACTCTCCCGGAGACCCCCCTGTAAATATTAACACTCTCCCGGAGAGCCCCCTGTAAATATTAACACTCTTCCGGAGACCCCCCTGTAAATATTAACACTCTCCCGGAGACCCCCCTGTAAATATTAACACTCTCCCGGAGACCCCCCTGTAAATATTAACACTCTCCCGGAGACCCCCCTGTAAATATTAACACTCTCCCGGAGACCCCCTGTAAATATTAACACTCACCCGGAGACCCCCCTGTAAATATTAACACTCTCCCGGAGACCCCCCTGTCAATATTAACACTCTCCCGGAGACCCCCCTGTAAATATTAACACTCTCCCGGAGACCCTCCTGTAAATATTAACCCTCTCCCGGAGAACCCCCTATAAAAATTAACCCTCTCCCGGAGACCCCCCTGTAAATATTAACACACTCCCGGAGACACCCCTGTCAATATGAACTCTCTCTCGGAGACCCTCCCCTTTAAATATTAACACACTCCCGGAGACCCCCCTGTAAATATTAACACACTCCCGGAGACCCCCCTGTCAATATGAACACACTCCCGGAGACCCCCCTGTAAATATTAACACTCTCCCGGAGTCCCCCCTGTAAATTTTAACACTCTCCCGGAGACCCCCCTGTCAATATTAACACACTCCCGGAGACCCCCCTGTAAATATTAACACTCTCCCGGAGACCCCCCTGTAAATATTAACACTCTCCCGGAGACCCCCCTGTAAATATTAACACTCTCCCGGAGACCCCCCTGCGAATATTAACACTCTCCCGGAGACCCCCCTGTAAATATTAACACACTCCCGGACACCCCCTGTAAATATTAACACTCTCCCGGAGACCCCTGTGAATATTAACAATCTCCCGGAGACCCCCCTGTAAATATTAACCCTCTCCCGGAGACCCCCCTGTAAATATTAACACTCACCCGGAGACCACCCAGTAAATATTAACACACTCCCGCAGACCCCCCTGTAAATATTAACACTCTCCCGGAGACTCCCCTGTAAATATTAACACTCTCCCGGAGACCCTCCTGTAAATATTAACACTCTCCCGGAGACCCCCCTGTAAATATTAACACTCTCCCGGAGACTCCCCTGTAAATATTAACACTCTCCCGGAGACCCTCCTGTAAATATTAACACTCTCCCGGAGACCTCCCTGTAAATATTAACACTCTCCCGGAGACACCCCTGTAAATATTAACACTCTCCTGGAGACACCCCTGTAAATATTAACACTCTCCCGGAGACCCTCCTGTAAATATTAACACTCTCCCGGAGACCCCCCTGTAAATATTAACACTCTCCCGGAGACCCCCCTGTAAATATTAACCCTCTCCCGGAGACCCCCCTGTAAATATTAACACTCTCCCGGAGACCCCCCTGTAAATATTAACACTCTCCCGGAGACCGCCCTGTAAATATTAACACTCTCCCTGAGACCCCCCTGTAAATATTAACACTCTCCCAGAGACCTCCCTGTAAATATTAACACTCTCCCGGAGACCCCCCTGTAAATATTAACACTCTCCCGGAGACCCCCCTGTAAATATTAACACTCTCCCGGAGACCCCCCTGTAAATATTAACACACTCCCGGAGACACCCCTGTAAATATTAACACTCTCCCGGAGACTCCCCTGTGAATATTAACACTCTCCCGGAGTCCCCCTGTAAATATTAACACTCTCTCGGAGACCCTCCCCTTTAAATATTAACACTCTCCCGGAGACCCCCCTGTAAATATTAACACACTCCCGGAGACCCCCCTGTCAATATGAACACACTCCCGGAGACCCCCCTGTAAATATTAACTCTCTCCCGGAGACCCCCCTGTAAATTTTAACACTCTCCCGGAGACCCCCCTGTCAATATTAACACTCTCCCGGAGACCCCCCTGTAAATATTAACACTCTCCCGGAGACCCCCCTGTAAATATTAACACTCTCCCGGAGACCCCCCTGCGAATATTAACACTCTCCCGGAGACCCCCCTGTAAATATTAACACTCTCCCGGAGACCCCCCTGTAAATATTAACACTCTCCCGGAGACCCCCCTGCGAATATTAACACTCTCCCGGAGACCCCCCTGTAAATATTAACACACTCCCGGACACCCCCTGTAAATATTAACACTCTCCCGGAGACCCCTGTGAATATTAACAATCTCCCGGAGACCCCCCTGTAAATATTAACCCTCTCCCGGAGACCCCCCTGTAAATATTAACACTCACCCGGAGACCACCCAGTAAATATTAACACACTCCCGCAGACCCCCCTGTAAATATTAACACTCTCCCGGAGACTCCCCTGTAAATATTAACACTCTCCCGGAGACCCTCCTGTAAATATTAACACTCTCCCGGAGACCCCCCTGTAAATATTAACACTCTCCCGGAGACTCCCCTGTAAATATTAACACTCTCCCGGAGACCCTCCTGTAAATATTAACACTCTCCCGGAGACCTCCCTGTAAATATTAACACTCTCCCGGAGACACCCCTGTAAATATTAACACTCTCCTGGAGACACCCCTGTAAATATTAACACTCTCCCGGAGACCCTCCTGTAAATATTAACACTCTCCCGGAGACCCCCCTGTAAATATTAACACTCTCCCGGAGACCCCCCTGTAAATATTAACCCTCTCCCGGAGACCCCCCTGTAAATATTAACACTCTCCCGGAGACCCCCCTGTAAATATTAACACTCTCCCGGAGACCGCCCTGTAAATATTAACACTCTCCCTGAGACCCCCCTGTAAATATTAACACACTCCCGGAGACCCCCTGTAAATATTAACACTCTCCCGGAGACCCCCCTGTAAATATTAACACTCTCCCGGAGACCCCCCTGTCAATATTAACCCTCTCCCGGAGACCCCCCTGTAAATATTAACACTCTCCCGGAGACCCCCCTGTCAATATTAACCCTCTCCCGGAGTCTCCCTGTAAATATTAACCCTCTCCCGGAGACCCCCCTGTAAATATTAACACTCTCCCAGAGACCTCCCTGTAAATATTAACACTCTCCCGGAGACCCCCCTGTAAATATTAACACTCTCCCGGAGACCCCCCTGTAAATATTAACACTCTCCCGGAGACCCCCCTGTAAATATTAACACACTCCCGGAGACACCCCTGTAAATATTAACACTCTCCCGGAGACTCCCCTGTGAATATTAACACTCTCCCGGAGTCCCCCTGTAAATATTAACACTCTCTCGGAGACCCTCCCCTTTAAATATTAACACTCTCCCGGAGACCCCCCTGTAAATATTAACACACTCCCGGAGACCCCCCTGTCAATATGAACACACTCCCGGAGACCCCCCTGTAAATATTAACTCTCTCCCGGAGACCCCCCTGTAAATTTTAACACTCTCCCGGAGACCCCCCTGTCAATATTAACACTCTCCCGGAGACCCCCCTGTAAATATTAACACTCTCCCGGAGACCCCCCTGTAAATATTAACACTCTCCCGGAGACCCCCCTGCGAATATTAACACTCTCCCGGAGACCCCTCTGTAAATATTAACACTCTCCCGGAGTCTCCCTGTAAATATTAACACTCTCCCGGCGACCCCCCTGTAAATATTAACACTCTCCCGGAGACCCCCCTGTAAATATTAACACACTCCCGGAGACCCCCCTGTAAATATTAACAATCTCCCGGAGATCCCCCTGTCAATATTAACACACTCCCGGAGACCCCCCTGTAAATATTAACATTCTCCCGGAGACCCCCCTGTAAATATTAACACTCTCCCGGAGACACCCCTGTAAATATTAACACTCTCCCGGAGACCCCCTGTAAATATTAACACTCTCCCGGAGACCCCCCTGTAAATATTAACACTCTCCCGGAGACCCCCTGTAAATATTAACACTCTCCCGGAGACCCCCCTGTAAATATTAACACTCTCCCGGAGACCCCCCTGTAAATATTAACACTCTCCCGGAGACCCCCCTGTAAATATTAACACTCTCCCGGAGACCCCCGTGTAAATATTAACACACTCCCGGAGACCCCCCCTGTAAATATTAACACTCTCCCGGAGACCCCCCTGTAAATATTAACACTCTCCCGGAGACCCCCCTGTAAATATTAACACTCTCCCGGAGACCCCCCTGTAAATATTAACACTCTCCCGGAGACCCCCCTGTCAATATTAACACTCTCCCGGAGACCCCCCTGTAAATATTAACACTCTCCCGGAGACCCCCCTGTAAATATTAACACTCTCCCGGAGACCCCCCTGCGAATATTAACACTCTCCCGGAGACCCCCCTGTAAATATTAATACTCTCCCGGAGACCCCCCTGCGAATATTAACACTCTCCCGGAGACCCCCCTGTAAATATTAACACACTCCCGGAGACTCCCCTGTGAATATTAACACTCTCCCGGAGACCCCCCTGTAAATATTAACCCTCTCCCGGAGACCCCCCTGTAAATATTAACACTCACCCGGAGACCACCCAGTAAATATTAACACACTCCCGCAGACCCCCCTGTAAATATTAACACACTCCCGTAGACACCCCTGTAAATATTAACACTCTCCCGGAGACCCCCCTGTAAATATTAACACTCTCCCGGAGACTCCCCTGTAAATATTAACTCTCCCGGAGACTCCCCTGTGAATATTAACACTCTCCCGGAGACCCCCCCTGTAAATACTAACACTCTCCCGGAGACCCCCCTGTAAATATTAACCCTCTCCCGGAGACCCCCCTGTAAATATTAACACTCACCCGGAGACCACCCAGTAAATATTAACACACTCCCGCAGACCCCCCTGTAAATATTAACACACTCCCGGAGACCCCCCTGTAAATATTAACACTCTCCCGGAGACCCCCCTGTAAATATTAACACTCTCCCGGAGACCCCCCTGTAAATATTAACACTCTCCCGGAGACCCCCCTGTAAATATTAACACTCTCCCGGAGACCCCCCTGTAAATATTAACACTCTCCCGGAGACCCCCCTGTAAATATTAACACTCTCCCGGAGTCTCCCTGTGAATATTAACACACTCCCGGAGCCCCCCCTGTAAATATTAACACTCTCCCGGAGACCTCCTGTAAATATTAACACTCTCCCGGAGACCCCCCCTGTAAATATTAACACTCTCCCGGAGACGCCCCTGTAAATATTAACACTCTCCCGGAGACCCCCCTGTAAATATTAACACTCTCCCGGAGACCCCCCTGTAAATATTAACACTCTCCCGGAGACCCCCCTGTAAATATTAACACTCTCCCGGAGACCTCCCTGTAAATATTAACACTCTCCCGGAGACCCCCCTGTAAATATTAACACTCTCCCGGAGACCCCCCTGTAAATATTAACACTCTCCCGGAGACCCCCCTGTAAATATTAACCCTCTCCCGGAGACCTCCCTGTAAATATTAACACTCTCCCGAGACCCCCCTGTAAATATTAACACTCTCCCGGAGACCCCCCTGTAAATATTAACACTCTCCCGGAGACCCCCCTGTAAATATTAACACACTCCCGGAGACCCTCCTGTAAATATTAACACTCTCCCGGAGACCCCCCCTGTAAATATTAACACTCTCCCGGAGACCCCCCTGTAAATATTAACACTCTCCCGGAGTCTCCCTGTAAATATTAACACTCTCCCGGAGACCCCCCTGTAAATATTAACACTCTCCCGGAGACACCCCTGTAAATATTAACACTCTCCCGGAGTCCCCTCTGTAAATATTAACACTCTCCCGGAGACCTCCCTGTAAATATTAACACACTCCCGGAGACCTCCCTGTAAATATTAACACTCTCCCGGAGACCCCCCCCCTGTAAATATTAACACTCTCCCGGAGACCCCCCTGTAAATATTAACACTCTCCCGGAGACCCCCCTGTAAATATTAACACTCTCCCGGAGACCCCCCTGTAAATATTAACACTCTCCCGGAGACCCCCCTGTAAATATTAACACTCTCCCGGAGACCCCCCTGTAAATATTAACACTCTCCCGGAGACCCTCCTGTAAATATTAACACCCTCCCGGAGTCTCCCTGTAAATATTAACACTCTCCCGGAGACCCCCTGTAAATATTAAATCTCTCCCGGAGCCCCCCCTGTAAATATTAACACTCTCCCGGAGACCCTCCTGTAAATATTAACACTCTCCCGGAGACCCCCCTGTAAATATTAACACTCTCCCGGAGACCCCCCTGTAAATATTAACACTCTCCCGGAGACCCCCCTGTAAATATTAACACTCTCCCGGAGACCCCCCTGTAAATATTAACACTCTCCCGGAGACCCCCTGTAAATATTAACACTCTCCCGGAGACCCCCCTGTAAATATTAACACACTCCCGGAGACCCCCTGTAAATATTAACACTCTCCCGGAGACCCCCCTGTAAATATTAACACACTCCCGGAGACCCCCCTGTAAATATTAACACACTCCCGGAGACCCCCCTGTAAATATTAACACACTCCCGGAGACCCCCCTGTAAATATTAACACTCTCCCGGAGACCCCCCTGTAAATATTAACAATCTCCCGGAGACCCCCCTGTAAATATTAACACTCTCCCGGAGACCCCCCTGTAAATATTAACACACTCCCGGAGACCCCCCTGTAAATATTAACACACTCCCGGAGACCCCCCTGTAAATATTAACACACTCCCGGAGACCCCCCTGTAAATATTAACACTCTCCCGGAGACCCCCCTGTAAATATTAACACTCTCCCGGAGACCCCCCTGTAAATATTAACACTCTCCCGGAGACCCCCCTGTAAATATTAACACTCTCCCGGAGACCCCCCTGTAAATATTAACACTCTCCCGGAGACCCCCCTGTAAATATTAACACTCTCCCGGAGACCCCCTGTAAATATTAACACTCTCCCGGAGACCCCCCTGTAAATATTAACACACTCCCGGAGACCCCCTGTAAATATTAACACTCTCCCGGAGACCCCCCTGTAAATATTAACACACTCCCGGAGACCCCCCTGTAAATATTAACACACTCCCGGAGACCCCCCTGTAAATATTAACACACTCCCGGAGACCCCCCTGTAAATATTAACACTCTCCCGGAGACCCCCCTGTAAATATTAACAATCTCCCGGAGACCCCCCTGTAAATATTAACACTCTCCCGGAGACCCCCCTGTAAATATTAACACACTCCCGGAGACCCCCCTGTAAATATTAACACTCTCCCGGAGACCCCCCTGTAAATATTAACACACTCCCGGAGACCCCCCTGTAAATATTAACACACTCCCGGAGACCCCCCTGTAAATATTAACACACTCCCGGAGACCCCCCTGTAAATATTAACACTCTCCCGGAGACCCCCCTGTAAATATTAACACTCTCCCGGAGACCCCCCTGTAAATATTAACACACTCCCGGAGACCCCCCTGTAAATATTAACACACTCCCGGAGACCCCCCTGTAAATATTAACACTCTCCCGGACACCCCCCTGTAAATATTAACACTCTCCCGGAGACCCCCCTGTAAATATTAACACTCTCCCGGAGACCCCCCCTGTAAATATTAACACTCTCCCGGAGACCCCCCTGTAAATATTAACACACTCCCGGAGACCCCCCTGTAAATATTAACACTCTCCCGGAGACCCCCCTGTAAATATTAACACTCTCCCGGAGTCTCCCTGTAAATATTAACACTCTCCCGGAGATCCCCCTGTAAATATTAACATTCTCCCGGAGACCCCCTGTAAATATTAACACTCTCCCGGAGACCCCCCTGTAAATATTAACACACTCCCGGAGACCCCCCTGTAAATATTAACACCCTCCCGGAGACCTCCCTGTAAATAATAACACTCTCTCGGAGACCCCCCTGTAAATATTAACACTCTCCCGGAGACCCCCCTGTAAATATTAACACTCTCCCGGAGACCCCCCTGTAAATATTAACACTCTCCCGGAGACCCCCCTGTAAATATTAACACTCTCCCGGAGACCCCCCTGTAAATATTAACACTCTCCCGGAGACCCCCCTGTAAATATTAACACTCTCCCGGAGTCTCCCTGTAAATATTAACACTCTCCCGGAGACCCCCCTGTAAATATTAACGCTCTCCCGGAGACCCCCCTGTAAATATTAACACTCTCCCGGAGACCCCCCTGTAAATATTAACACCCTCCCGGAGACCTCCCTGTAAATATTAACACTCTCCCGGAGACCTCCCTGTAAATATTAACACTCTCCCGGAGTCTCCCTGTAAATATTAACACACTCCCGGAGACCCCCCTGTAAATATTAACATCCTCCCGGAGACCCCCCTGTAAATATTAACACTCTCCCGGAGACCCCCCTGTAAATATTAACACTCTCCCGGAGACCCCCTGTAAATATTAACACTCTCCCGGAGACCCCCCTGTAAATATTAACACTCTCCCGGAGACCCCCCCTGTAAATATTAACACACTCCCGGAGACCCCCCTGTAAATGTTAACACTCTCCCGGAGACTCCCCTGTAAATATTAACACTCTCCCGGAGACCCCCCTGTAAATATTAACACACTCCCGGAGACACCCCTGTAAATATTAACACACTCCCGGAGGCCCCCCTGTAAATATTAACACTCTCCCGGAGACCCCCCTGTAAATATTAACACTCTCACGGAGACCCCCCTGTAAATATTAACACTCTCCCGGAGACCCCCCTGTAAATATTAACACTCTCCCGGAGAGCCCCCTGTAAATATTAACACTCTTCCGGAGACCCCCCTGTAAATATTAACACTCTCACGGAGACCCCCCTGTAAATATTAACACTCTCCCGGAGACCCCCCTGTAAATATTAACACTCTCCCGGAGACCCCCCTGTAAATATTAACACTCTCCCGGAGACCCCCTGTAAATATTAACACTCACCCGGAGACCCCCCTGTAAATATTAACACTCTCCCGGAGACCCCCCTGTAAATATTAACACTCTCCCGGAGACCCACCTGTAAATATTAACACTCTCCCGGAGACCCTCCTGTAAATATTAACCCTCTCCCGGAGAACCCCCTATAAAAATTAACCCTCTCCCGGAGACCCCCCTGTAAATATTAACACACTCCCGGAGACACCCCTGTCAATATGAACTCTCTCTCGGAGACCCTCCCCTTTAAATATTAACACACTCCCGGAGACCCCCCTGTAAATATTAACACACTCCCGGAGACCCCCCTGTCAATATGAACACACTCCCGGAGACCCCCCTGTAAATATTAACACTCTCCCGGAGTCCCCCCTGTAAATTTTAACACTCTCCCGGAGACCCCCCTGTCAATATTAACACACTCCCGGAGACCCCCCTGTAAATATTAACACTCTCCCGGAGACCCCCCTGTAAATATTAACACTCTCCCGGAGACCCCCCTGTAAATATTAACACTCTCCCGGAGACCCCCCTGCGAATATTAACACTCTCCCGGAGACCCCCCTGTAAATATTAACACACTCCCGGACACCCCCTGTAAATATTAACACTCTCCCGGAGACCCCTGTGAATATTAACAATCTCCCGGAGACCCCCCTGTAAATATTAACCCTCTCCCGGAGACCCCCCTGTAAATATTAACACTCACCCGGAGACCACCCAGTAAATATTAACACACTCCCGCAGACCCCCCTGTAAATATTAACACTCTCCCGGAGACTCCCCTGTAAATATTAACACTCTCCCGGAGACCCTCCTGTAAATATTAACACTCTCCCGGAGACCCCCCTGTAAATATTAACACTCTCCCGGAGACTCCCCTGTAAATATTAACACTCTCCCGGAGACCCTCCTGTAAATATTAACACTCTCCCGGAGACCTCCCTGTAAATATTAACACTCTCCCGGAGACCCCCCTGTAAATATTAACACTCTCCCGGAGACCCCCCTGTAAATATTAACCCTCTCCCGGAGACCCCCCTGTAAATATTAACACTCTCCCGGAGACCCCCCTGTAAATATTAACACTCTCCCGGAGACCGCCCTGTAAATATTAACACTCTCCCTGAGACCCCCCTGTAAATATTAACACTCTCCCAGAGACCTCCCTGTAAATATTAACACTCTCCCGGAGACCCCCCTGTAAATATTAACACTCTCCCGGAGACCCCCCTGTAAATATTAACACTCTCCCGGAGACCCTCCTGTAAATATTAACACTCTCCCGGAGACCTCCCTGTAAATATTAACACTCTCCCGGAGACCCCCCTGTAAATATTAACACACTCCCGGAGACCCCCCTGTAAATATTAACACTCTCCCGGAGACCCCCCTGTAAATATTAACACTCTCCCGGAGACCCCCCCTGTAAATATTAACACTCTCCCGGAGACCCCCCTGTAAATATTAACCCTCTCCCGGAGACCCCCCTGTAAATATTAACACTCTCCCGGAGAGCCCCCTGTAAATATTAACACTCTCCCGGAGACCCCCCTGTAAATATTAACACTCTCCCGGAGACCCCCCTGTAAATATTAACACTCTCCCGGAGAGCCCCCTGTAAATATTAACACACTCCCGGAGACCCCCCTGTAAATATTAACACTCTCCCGGAGACCCCCCTGTAAATATTAACACTCTCCCGGAGAGCCCCCTGTAAATATTAACACACTCCCGGAGACCCCCCTGTAAATATTAACACTCTCCCGGAGACCCCCCTGTAAATATTAACACTCTCCCGGAGTCTCCCTGTAAATATTAACACTCTCCCGGAGATCCCCCTGTAAATATTAACATTCTCCCGGAGACCCCCTGTAAATATTAACACTCTCCCGGAGACCCCCCTGTAAATATTAACACACTCCCGGAGACCCCCCTGTAAATATTAACACCCTCCCGGAGACCTCCCTGTAAATATTAACACTCTCTCGCAGACCCCCCTGTAAATATTAACACTCTCCCGGAGACCCCCCTGTAAATATTAACACTCTCCCGGAGACCCCCCTGTAAATATTAACACTCTCCCGGAGACCCCCCTGTAAATATTAACACTCTCCCGGAGACCCCCCTGTAAATATTAAAACTCTCCCGGAGACCCCCCTGTAAATATTAACACTCTCCCGGAGTCTCCCTGTAAATATTAACACACTCATGGAGACCCCCCTGTAAATATTAACACTCTCCCGGAGACCCCCCTGTAAATATTAACACTCTCCCGGAGACCCCCCTGTAAATATTAACACCCTCCCGGAGACCTCCCTGTAAATATTAACACTCTCCCGGAGACCCCCCTGTAAATATTAACACTCTCCCGGAGACCCCCTGTAAATATTAACACCCTCCCGGAGACCTCCCTGTAAATATTAACACTCTCCCGGAGACCCGCCTGTAAATATTAACACTCTCCCGGAGACCCCCTGTAAATATTAACACACTCCCGGAGGCCCCCCTGTAAATATTAACACTCTCCCGGAGACCCCCCTGTAAATATTAACACCCTCCCGGAGACCCCCCTGTAAATATTGACACTCTCCCGGAGACCCCCCTGTAAATATTAACACACTCCCGGAGACCCCTCTGTAAATATTAACACTCTCCCGGAGACCCCCCTGTAAATATTAACACTCTCACGGAGACCCCCCTGTAAATATTAACACTCTCCCGGAGACCCTCCTGTAAATATTAACACACTCCCGGAGACCCCCCTGTAAATATTAACACTCTCCCGGAGACCCCCTGTAAATATTAATACACTCCCGGAGACGCCCCTGTAAATATTAACACACTCCCGGAGACACCCCTGTAAATATTAACACACTCCCGGAGACACCCCTGTAAATATTAACACCCTCCCGGAGACCCCCCTGTAAATATTAACATTCTCCCGGAGACGCCCCTGTAAATATTAACACACTCCCGGAGACACCCCTGTAAATATTAACACTCTCCCGGAGACGCCCCTGTAAATATTAACACACTCCCGGAGACACCCCTGTAAATATTAACACTCTCCCGGAGACTGCCCTGTAAATATTAACACTCTCCCGGAGACCCCCCTGTAAATATTAACACACTCCCGGAGACCCTCCTGTAAATATTAACACACTCCCGGAGACCCCCTGTAAATATTAACACACTCCCGGAGACCCTCCTGTAAATATTAACACACTCCCGGAGACCCTCCTGTAAATATTAACACACTCCCGGAGACCCCCTGTAAATATTCACACTCTCCCGGAGACCCTCCTGTAAATATTAACACTCTCCCGGAGACCCCCCTGTAAATATTCACACTCTCCCGGAGACCCTCCTGTAAATATTAACACTCTCACGGAGACCCCCCTGTAAATATTAACATACTCCCGGAAACCCCCCTGTAAATATTAACACTCTCCCGGAGACCCCCCCTGTAAATATTAACACTCTCCCGGAGACCCCCCTGTAAATATTAACACACTCCCGGAGACCCCCCGGTAAATATTAACACTCTCCCGGAGAACTCCTGTAAATATTAACACTCTCCCGGAGACCACCCTGTAAATATTAACACTCTCACGGAGACCCCCCTGTAAATATTAACACACGCCCGGAGACCCCCCTGTAAATATTAACATTCTCCCGGGGACGCCTTGTAAATATTAACACTCTCCCGGAGACCCCCCCCTGTAAATATTAACACACTCCCGGAGAGGCCCCTGTAAATATTAACACTCTCCCGGAGATCCCCCTGTAAATATTAACACTCTCCCGGAGACCCCCCCTGTAAATATTAACACTCTCCCGGAGACCCCCCTGTAAATATTAACACTCTCCCGGAGACCCCCCTGTAAATATTAACACTCTCCCGGTGACTCCCCTGTAAATATTAACACTCTCCCGGAGACCCCCCCGTAAATATTAACACTATCCCGGAGACCCCCCTGTAAATATTAACACTCTCCCGGAGACCCCCCTGTAAATATTAACACTCTCCCGGAGACCCCCCCTGTAAATATTAACACACTCCCGGAGACCCCCTGTAAATATTAACACTCTCCCGGAGACCCCCCTGTAAATATTAACACTCTCCCGGAGACCCCCCTGTAAATATTAACACTCTCCCGGAGACCTCCCTGTAAATATTAACACTCTCCCGGAGACCCCCCTGTAAATATTAACATTCTCCCGGAGACCCCCCTGTAAATATTAACACTCTCCCGGAGAGCCCCCTGTAAATATTAACACTGTCCCGGAGACCCCCCTGTAAATATTAACACTCTCCAGGAGACCCCCCTGTAAATATTAACACTCGCCCGGAGACCCCCCTGTGAATAGTAACACACTCCCGGAGACCCCCCTGTAAACATTAACACTCTCCCGGAGACCCCCCCTGTAAATATTAACATCCTCCCGGAGACCCCCCTGTAAATATTAACACTCTCCCGGAGACCCCCCTGTAAATATTAACACTCTCCCGGAGACCCCCCTGTAAATATTAACACACTCCCGGAGACCCTCCTGTAAATATTAACACTCTCCCGGAGAGCCCCCAGTAAATATTAACACTCTCCCGGAGACCCCCCTGTAAATATTGACACACTCCCGGAGACCCCCCTGTAAATATAAACACTCTCCCGGAGACCCCCCTGTAAATATTAACACTCTCCCAGAGACCCCCCTGTAAATATTAACACTCTCCCGGAGACCCCCCTGTAAATATTAACACTCACCCGGAGACCCCCCTGTAAATATTAACACTCTCCCGGAGACCCCTCTGTAAATATTAACACTCTCCCGGAGTCTCCCTGTAAATATTAACACTCTCCCGGAGACCCACCTGTAAATATTAACACTCTCCCGGAGACCCCCCTGTAAATATTAACACTCTCCCGGAGTCTCCCTGTAAATATTAACACTCTCCCGGAGACCCTCCTGTAAATATTAACACTCTCCCGGAGACCCCCCTGTAAATATTAACACTCTCCCGGAGACCCCCCTGTAAATATTAACACACTCCCGGAGACCCTCCTGTAAATATTAACACTCTCCCGGAGATCCCCCTGTAAATATTAACACTCTCCCGGAGACCCCCCTGTAAATATTAACACTCTCCCGGAGACCTCCCTGTAAATATTAACACTCTCCCGGAGACCCCCCTGTAAATATTAACACTCTCCCGGAGACCCCCCTGTAAATATTAACACTCTCCCGGAGACCCCCCTGTAAATATTAACACTCTCCCGGAGACCCCCCTGTAAATATTGACACTCTCCCGGAGACAGCCCTGTAAATATAAACACTCTCCCGGAGACCCCCCTGTAAATATTAACACTCTCCCAGAGACCCCCCTGTAAATATTAACACTCTCCCGGAGACCCCCCTGTAAATATTAACACTCACCCGGAGACCCCCCTGTAAATATTAACACTCTCCCGGAGACCCCCCTGTAAATATTAACACTCTCCCGGAGACCCCCCTGTAAATATTAACACTCTCCCGGAGACCCCTCTGTAAATATTAACACTCTCCCGGAGACCCACCTGTAAATATTAACACTCTCCCGGAGACCCCCCTGTAAATATTAACACTCTCCCGGAGCCCCCCCTGTAAATATTAACACTCACCCGGAGTCTCCCTGTAAATATTAACACTCTCCCGGAGACCCCCCTGTAAATATAAACACTCTCCCGGAGACCCACCTGTAAATATTAACACTCACCCGGAGTCTCCCTGTAAATATTAACACTCTCCCGGAGACCCCCCTGTAAATATAAACACTCTCCCGGAGACCCCCCTGTAAATATTAACACTCTCCCGGAGACCCCTCTGTAAATATTAACACTCTCCCGGAGACCCCCCTGTAAATATTAACACACTCCCGGAGACCCCCCTGTAAATATTAACACTCTCCCGGAGACCCCCCTGTAAATATTAACATTCTCCCGGAGACCCCCCTGTAAATATTAACACTCTCCCGGAGACGCACCTGTAAATATTAACACACTCCCGGAGACCCCCCCTGTAAATATTAACATTCTCCCGGAGACCCCCCTGTAAATATTAACACTCTCCCGGAGACACCCCTGTAAATATTAACACTCTCCCGGAGACCCCCCTGTAAATATTAACACTCTCCCGGAGACCCCCCTGTAAATATTAACACTCTCCTGGAGACCCCCCAGTAAATATTAACACACTCCCGGAGACCCCCCTGTAAATATTAACACTCTCCCGGAGACGCACCTGTAAATATTAACACACTCCCGGAGACCCCCCCTGTAAATATTAACACTCTCCCGGAGACCCTCCTGTAAATATTAACACTCTCCCGGAGACCCCCCTGTAAATATTAACACTCTCCCGGAGACGCCCCTGTAAATATTAACACTCTCCCGGAGACCCCCCTGTAAATATTAACACCCTCCCGGAGACGCCCCTGTAAATATTAACACTCTCCCGGAGACCCACCTGTAAATATTAACACACTCCCGGAGACACCCCTGTAAATATTAACACACTCCCGGAGACTCCCCTGTAAATATTAACACTCTCCCGGAGACCCCCCTGTAAATATTAACACTCTCCCGGAGACGCCCCTGTAAATATTAACACTCTCCCGGAGACCCCCCTGTAAATATTAACACCCTCCCGGAGATCCCCTGTAAATATTAACACTCTCCCGGAGACCCCCCTGTAAATATTAACACTCTCCCGGAGACCCCCCTGTAAATATTAACACTCACCCGGAGACACCCCTGTAAATATTAACACTCTTCCGGAGACCCACCTGTAAATATTAACACTCTCCCGGAGACCCACCTGTAAATATTAACACTCTCCCGGAGACCCCCCTGTAAATATTAACACTCTCAAGGAGACCCCCCGGTAAATATTAACACTCTCCCGGAGACCCCCCTGTAAATATTAACACTCTCCCGGAGACCCCCCTGTAAATATAAACACTCTCCCGGAGACCCCCCTGTAAATATTAACACTCTCCCAGAGACCCCCCTGTAAATATTAACACTCTCCCGGAGACCCCCCTGTAAATATTAACACTCACCCGGAGACCCCCCTGTAAATATTAACACTCTCCCGGAGACCCCTCTGTAAATATTAACACTCTCCCGGAGTCTCCCTGTAAATATTAACACTCTCCCGGAGACCCACCTGTAAATATTAACACTCTCCCGGAGACCCCCCTGTAAATATTAACACTCTCCCGGAGTCTCCCTGTAAATATTAACACTCTCCCGGAGACCCTCCTGTAAATATTAACACTCTCCCGGAGACCCCCCTGTAAATATTAACACTCTCCCGGAGACCCCCCTGTAAATATTAACACACTCCCGGAGACCCTCCTGTAAATATTAACACTCTCCCGGAGATCCCCCTGTAAATATTAACACTCTCCCGGAGACCCCCCTGTAAATATTAACACTCTCCCGGAGACCTCCCTGTAAATATTAACACTCTCCCGGAGACCCCCCTGTAAATATTAACACTCTCCCGGAGACCCCCCTGTAAATATTAACACTCTCCCGGAGACCCCCCTGTAAATATTAACACTCTCCCGGAGACCCCCCTGTAAATATTGACACTCTCCCGGAGACAGCCCTGTAAATATAAACACTCTCCCGGAGACCCCCCTGTAAATATTAACACTCTCCCAGAGACCCCCCTGTAAATATTAACACTCTCCCGGAGACCCCCCTGTAAATATTAACACTCACCCGGAGACCCCCCTGTAAATATTAACACTCTCCCGGAGACCCCCCTGTAAATATTAACACTCTCCCGGAGACCCCCCTGTAAATATTAACACTCTCCCGGAGACCCCTCTGTAAATATTAACACTCTCCCAGAGACCCACCTGTAAATATTAACACTCTCCCGGAGACCCCCCTGTAAATATTAACACTCTCCCGGAGCCCCCCCTGTAAATATTAACACTCACCCGGAGTCTCCCTGTAAATATTAACACTCTCCCGGAGACCCCCCTGTAAATATAAACACTCTCCCGGAGACCCACCTGTAAATATTAACACTCACCCGGAGTCTCCCTGTAAATATTAACACTCTCCCGGAGACCCCCCTGTAAATATAAACACTCTCCCGGAGACCCCCCTGTAAATATTAACACTCTCCCGGAGACCCCTCTGTAAATATTAACACTCTCCCGGAGACCCCCCTGTAAATATTAACACACTCCCGGAGACCCCCCTGTAAATATTAACACTCTCCCGGAGACCCCCCTGTAAATATTAACATTCTCCCGGAGACCCCCCTGTAAATATTAACACTCTCCCGGAGACGCACCTGTAAATATTAACACACTCCCGGAGACCCCCCCTGTAAATATTAACATTCTCCCGGAGACCCCCCTGTAAATATTAACACTCTCCCGGAGACACCCCTGTAAATATTAACACTCTCCCGGAGACCCCCCTGTAAATATTAACACTCTCCCGGAGACCCCCCTGTAAATATTAACACTCTCCTGGAGACCCCCCAGTAAATATTAACACACTCCCGGAGACCCCCCTGTAAATATTAACACTCTCCCGGAGACGCACCTGTAAATATTAACACACTCCCGGAGACCCCCCCTGTAAATATTAACACTCTCCCGGAGACCCTCCTGTAAATATTAACACTCTCCCGGAGACCCCCCTGTAAATATTAACACTCTCCCGGAGACGCCCCTGTAAATATTAACACTCTCCCGGAGACCCCCCTGTAAATATTAACACCCTCCCGGAGACGCCCCTGTAAATATTAACACTCTCCCGGAGACCCACCTGTAAATATTAACACACTCCCGGAGACACCCCTGTAAATATTAACACACTCCCGGAGACTCCCCTGTAAATATTAACACTCTCCCGGAGACCCCCCTGTAAATATTAACACTCTCCCGGAGACGCCCCTGTAAATATTAACACTCTCCCGGAGACCCCCCTGTAAATATTAACACCCTCCCGGAGATCCCCTGTAAATATTAACACTCTCCCGGAGACCCCCCTGTAAATATTAACACTCTCCCGGAGACCCCCCTGTAAATATTAACACTCACCCGGAGACACCCCTGTAAATATTAACACTCTCCCGGAGACCCACCTGTAAATATTAACACTCTCCCGGAGACCCACCTGTAAATATTAACACTCTCCCGGAGACCCCCCTGTAAATATTAACACTCTCAAGGAGACCCCCCGGTAAATATTAACACTCTCCCGGAGACCCCCCTGTAAATATTAACACTCTCCCGGAGACCCCCCTGTAAATATTAACACTCTCCCGGAGTCTCCCTGTAAATATTAACACTCTCACGGAGACCCCACTGTAAATATTAACACTCTCCCGGAGACCCCCCTGTAAATATTAATACACTCCCAGAGACCCCCCTGTAAATATTAACACTCTACCGGAGACCCCCCTGTAAATATTAACACTCTCCCGGAGACCCCCCTGTAAATATTAACACTCTCCCGGAGACTCCCCTGTAAATATTAACACTCTCCCGGAGACCCCCCTGTAAATATTAACACACTCCCGGAGACCCCCCTGTAAATATTAACATCCTCCCGGAGACCCCCCTGTAAATATTAACACTCTCCCGGAGACCCCCCTGTAAATATTAACTCTCTCCCGGAGACCTCCTGTAAATATTAACACTCTCCCGGAGACCCCCCTGTAAATATTAACACTCTCCCGGAGACCCCCCTGTAATTATTAACACTCTACCGGAGACCCCCCTGTAAATATTAACACTCTCCCGGAGACCCCCCTGTAAATATTAACACTCTCCCGGAGACTCCCCTGTAAATATTAACACACTCCCGGAGACCCCCGTGTAAATATTAACACTCTCCCAGAGACTCCCCTGTAAATATTAACACTCTCCCGGAGACCCCCCTGTAAATATTAACACACTCCCGGAGACCCCCCTGTAAATATTAACATCCTCCCGGAGACCCCCCTGTAAATATTAACACTCTCCCGGAGACCCCCCTGTAAATATTAACACTCTCCCGGAGACCTTCCTGTAAATATTAACACACTCCCGGAGACCCCCCTGTAAATATTAACACCCTCCCGGAGACCCCCCTGTAAATATTAACACTCTCCCGGAGACCCTCCTGTAAATATTAACACTCTCACGGAGACCCCCCTGTAAATATTAACACTCTCCCGGAGACTCTCCTGTAAATATTAACACACTCCTGGAGACCCCACTGCAAATATTAACATCCTCCCGGAGACCCCCCTGTAAATATTAACACTCTCCCGGAGACCCCCCTGTAAATATTAACACTCTCCCGGAGACCCCCCTGTAAATATTAACACTCTCCCGGAGTCTCCCTGTAAATATTAACCCTCTCCCGGAGACGCCCCTGTAAATATTAACACTCTCCCGGAGACACCCCTGTAAATATTAACACTCTCCCGGAGACGCCCCTGTAAATATTAACACTCTCCCGGAGACCCCCCGGTAAATATTAACACTCTCCCGGAGACCCCCCTGTAAATATTAACACTCTCCCGGAGAGCCCCCTGTAAATATTAACACTTTCCCGGTGACTCCCCTGTAAATATTAACACTCTCCCGGAGACCACCCTGTAAATATTAACACTCTCCCGGAGACCACCCTGTAAATATTAACACACGCCCGGAGACCCCCCTGTAAATATTAACACTCTCCCGGAGACCCCCCTGTAAATATTAACACTCTCCAGGAGACCCCCCTGTAAATATAAACACACTCCCGGAGACCCCCCCTGTAAATATTAATACTCTCCCGGAGACCCCCCTGTAAATATTAACACTCTCCCGGAGACCCCCCTGTAAATATTAACACTCTCCCGGAGAGCCCCCTGTAAATATTAACACTTTCCCGGTGACTCCCCTGTAAATATTAACACTCTCCCGGAGACGCCCCTGTAAATATTAACACTCTCCCGGTGACCCCCCTGTAAATAGTAACACTTTCCCGGTGACTCCCCTGTAAATATTAACACTCTCCCGGAGACCCCCCTGTAAATATTAACACTCTCCCGGAGACCCCCCTGTAAATATTAACACTCTCCCGGAGACCCCCCTGTAAATATTAACACTCTCCCGGAGACCCCCCTGTAAATATTAACACTCTCCCGGAGACTCCCCTGTAAATATTAACACTCTCCCGGAGACCCCCCCTGTAAATATTAACACTCTCCCGGAGAGCCCCCTGTGAATAGTAACACCTCCCGGAGACCCCCTGTGAACATTAACACTCTCCCGGAGACCCCCCCTGTAAATATTAACATCCTCCCGGAGACCCCCCTGTAAATATTAACACTCTCCCGGAGACCCCCCTGTGAATATTAACACACTCCCGGAGAACCCCCTGTAAATATTAACACACTCCCGGAGACCCCCCTGTAAATATTAACACTCTCCCGGAGACCCCCCTGTAAATATTAACACACTCCCGGAGACCCCCCTGTAAATATTAACACTCTCCCGGAGACCCCCCTGTAAATATTAACACTCTCCCGGAGACCCACCTGTAAATATTAACACTCACCCGGAGTCTCCCTGTAAATATTAACACTCTCACGGAGACCCCACTGTAAATATTAACACTCTCCCGGAGACCCCCCTGTAAATATTAATACACTCTCCAGGAGACCCCCCTGTAAATATTAACACTCGCCCGGAGACCCCCCTGTGAACAGTAACACACTCCCGGAGACCCCCCTGTGAACATTAACACTCTCCCGGAGACCCCCCCTGTAAATATTAACATCCTCCCGGAGACCCCCCTGTAAATATTAACACTCTCCCGGAGACCCCCCTGTGAATATTAACACACTCCCGGAGAACCCCCTGTAAATATTAACACTCTCCCGGAGACCTCCCTGTAAATATTAACACTCTCCCGGAGACCCCCCTGTGAATATTAACACTCTCCCGGAGACCCCCCTGTAAATATTAACACTCTCCCGGAGACCCACCTGTAAATATTAACACTCACCCGGAGTCTCCCTGTAAATATTAACACTCTCCCGGAGACCCCCCTGTAAATATAAACACTCTCCCGGAGACGCCCCTGTAAATATTAACACTCTCCCGGAGACCCCTCTGTAAATATTAACACTCTCCCGGAGACCCCCCTGTAAATATTAACACTCTCCCGGAGACTCCCCTGTAAATATTAACACTCTCCCGGAGACCCCCCTGTAAATATTAACACACGCCCGGAGACCCCCCTGTAAATATTAACATTCTCCCGGGGACGCCTTGTAAATATTAACACTCTCCCGGAGACCCCCCCCTGTAAATATTAACACACTCCCGGAGAGGCCCCTGTAAATATTAACACTCTCCCGGAGATCCCCCTGTAAATATTAACACTCTCCCGGAGACCCCCCCTGTAAATATTAACACTCTCCCGGAGACCCCCCTGTAAATATTAACACTCTCCCGGAGACCCCCCTGTAAATATTAACACTCTCCCGGTGACTCCCCTGTAAATATTAACACTCTCCCGGAGACCCCCCCGTAAATATTAACACTATCCCGGAGACCCCCCTGTAAATATTAACACTCTCCCGGAGACCCCCCTGTAAATATTAACACTCTCCCGGAGACCCCCCCTGTAAATATTAACACACTCCCGGAGACCCCCTGTAAATATTAAACTCTCCCGGAGACCCCCCTGTAAATATTAACACTCTCCCGGAGACCCCCCTGTAAATATTAACACTCTCCCGGAGACCTCCCTGTAAATATTAACACTCTCCCGGAGACCCCCCTGTAAATATTAACATTCTCCCGGAGACCCCCCTGTAAATATTAACACTCTCCCGGAGAGCCCCCTGTAAATATTAACACTGTCCCGGAGACCCCCCTGTAAATATTAACACTCTCCAGGAGACCCCCCTGTAAATATTAACACTCGCCCGGAGACCCCCCTGTGAATAGTAACACACTCCCGGAGACCCCCCTGTAAACATTAACACTCTCCCGGAGACCCCCCCTGTAAATATTAACATCCTCCCGGAGACCCCCCTGTAAATATTAACACTCTCCCGGAGACCCCCCTGTAAATATTAACACTCTCCCGGAGACCCCCCTGTAAATATTAACACACTCCCGGAGACCCTCCTGTAAATATTAACACTCTCCCGGAGAGCCCCCTGTAAATATTAACACTCTCCCGGAGACCCCCCTGTAAATATTGACACACTCCCAGAGACCCCCCTGTAAATATAAACACTCTCCCGGAGACCCCCCTGTAATATTAACACTCTCCCAGAGACCCCCCTGTAAATATTAACACTCTCCCGGAGACCCCCCTGTAAATATTAACACTCACCCGGAGACCCCCCTGTAAATATTAACACTCTCCCGGAGACCCCTCTGTAAATATTAACACTCTCCCGGAGTCTCCCTGTAAATATTAACACTCTCCCGGAGACCCACCTGTAAATATTAACACTCTCCCGGAGACCCCCCTGTAAATATTAACACTCTCCCGGAGTCTCCCTGTAAATATTAACACTCTCCCGGAGACCCTCCTGTAAATATTAACACTCTCCCGGAGACCCCCCTGTAAATATTAACACTCTCCCGGAGACCCCCCTGTAAATATTAACACACTCCCGGAGACCCCCCTGTAAATATTAACACTCTCCCGGAGACCCCCCTGTAAATATTAACACTCTCCCGGAGACCCCCCTGTAAATATTAACACTATCCCAGAGACCCCCCTGTAAATATTAACACTCTCCCGGAGACCCCCCTGTAAATATTAACACTCTCCCGGAGACCCCCCTGTAAATATTAACACCCTCCCGGAGACCCCCCTGTAAATATTAACACTCTCCCGGAGACCCCCCCTGTAAATATTAACACTCTCCCGGAGACTCCCCTGTAAATATTAACACTCTCCCGGAGTCTCCCTGTAAATATTAACACTCTCCCGGAGACCCTCCTGTAAATATTAACACACTCCCGGAGACCCCCCTGTAAATATTAACACTCTCCCGGAGACCCCCCTGTAAATATTAACACTCTCCCGGAGACCCCCCTGTAAATATTAACACTCTCCCGGAGACTCCCCTGTAAATATTAACACTCTCCCGGAGTCTCCCTGTAAATATTAACACTCTCCCGGAGACCCTCCTGTAAATATTAACACACTCCCAGAGACCCCCCTGTAAATATTAACACTCTCCCGGAGACCCCCCTGTAAATATTAACACTCACCCGGAGACCCCCCTGTAAATATTAACACTCTCCCGGAGACCCCTCTGTAAATATTAACACTCTCCCGGAGTCTCCCTGTAAATATTAACACTCTCCCCGAGACCCCCCTGTAAATATTAACACTCTCCCGGAGACCCCCCTGTAAATATTAACACTCTCCCGGAGACCCACCTGTAAATATTAACACTCTCCCGGAGACCCTCCTGTAAATATTAACACTCTCCCGGAGATCCCCCTGTAAATATTAACACTCTCCCGGAGACCCCCCTGTAAATATTAACACTCTCCCGGAGACCTCCCTGTAAATATTAACACTCTCCCGGAGACCCCCCTGTAAATATTAACACTCTCCCGGAGACCCCCCTGTAAATATTAACACTCTCCCGGAGACCCCCCTGTAAATATTAACACTCTCCCGGAGACCCCCCTGTAAATATTGACACTCTCCCGGAGACAGCCCTGTAAATATAAACACTCTCCCGGAGACCCCCCTGTAAATATTAACACTCTCCCAGAGACCCCCCTGTAAATATTAACACTCTCCCGGAGACCCCCCTGTAAATATTAACACTCACCCGGAGACCCCCCTGTAAATATTAACACTCTCCCGGAGACCCCCCTGTAAATATTAACACTCTCCCGGAGACCCCCCTGTAAATATTAACACTCTCCCGGAGACCCCTCTGTAAATATTAACACTCTCCCGGAGACCCACCTGTAAATATTAACACTCTCCCGGAGACCCCCCTGTAAATATTAACACTCTCCCGGAGCCCCCCCTGTAAATATTAACACTCACCCGGAGTCTCCCTGTAAATATTAACACTCTCCCGGAGACCCCCCTGTAAATATAAACACTCTCCCGGAGACCCACCTGTAAATATTAACACTCACCCGGAGTCTCCCTGTAAATATTAACACTCTCCCGGAGACCCCCCTGTAAATATAAACACTCTCCCGGAGACCCCCCTGTAAATATTAACACTCTCCCGGAGACCCCTCTGTAAATATTAACACTCTCCCGGAGACCCCCCTGTAAATATTAACACACTCCCGGAGACCCCCCTGTAAATATTAACACTCTCCCGGAGACCCCCCTGTAAATATTAACATTCTCCCGGAGACCCCCCTGTAAATATTAACACTCTCCCGGAGACGCACCTGTAAATATTAACACACTCCCGGAGACCCCCCCTGTAAATATTAACATTCTCCCGGAGACCCCCCTGTAAATATTAACACTCTCCCGGAGACACCCCTGTAAATATTAACACTCTCCCGGAGACCCCCCTGTAAATATTAACACTCTCCCGGAGACCCCCATGTAAATATTAACACTCTCCTGGAGACCCCCCAGTAAATATTAACACACTCCCGGAGACCCCCCTGTAAATATTAACACTCTCCCGGAGACGCACCTGTAAATATTAACACACTCCCGGAGACCCCCCCTGTAAATATTAACACTCTCCCGGAGACCCTCCTGTAAATATTAACACTCTCCCGGAGACCCCCCTGTAAATATTAACACTCTCCCGGAGACGCCCCTGTAAATATTAACACTCTCCCGGAGACCCCCCTGTAAATATTAACACCCTCCCGGAGACGCCCCTGTAAATATTAACACTCTCCCGGAGACCCACCTGTAAATATTAACACACTCCCGGAGACACCCCTGTAAATATTAACACACTCCCGGAGACTCCCCTGTAAATATTAACACTCTCCCGGAGACCCCCCTGTAAATATTAACACTCTCCCGGAGACGCCCCTGTAAATATTAACACTCTCCCGGAGACCCCCCTGTAAATATTAACACCCTCCCGGAGATCCCCTGTAAATATTAACACTCTCCCGGAGACCCCCCTGTAAATATTAACACTCTCCCGGAGACCCCCCTGTAAATATTAACACTCACCCGGAGACACCCCTGTAAATATTAACACTCTCCCGGAGACCCACCTGTAAATATTAACACTCTCCCGGAGACCCACCTGTAAATATTAACACTCTCCCGGAGACCCCCCTGTAAATATTAACACTCTCAAGGAGACCCCCCGGTAAATATTAACAGTCTCCCGGAGTCTCCCTGTAAATATTAACACTCTCACGGAGACCCCACTGTAAATATTAACACTCTCCCGGAGACCCCCCTGTAAATATTAATACACTCCCAGAGACCCCCCTGTAAATATTAACACTCTACCGGAGACCCCCCTGTAAATATTAACACTCTCCCGGAGACCCCCCTGTAAATATTAACACTCTCCCGGAGACTCCCCTGTAAATATTAACACTCTCCCGGAGACCCCCCTGTAAATATTAACACACTCCCGGAGACCCCCCTGTAAATATTAACATCCTCCCGGAGACCCCCCTGTAAATATTAACACTCTCCCGGAGACCCCCCTGTAAATATTAACTCTCTCCCGGAGACCTCCTGTAAATATTAACACTCTCCCGGAGACCCCCCTGTAAATATTAACACTCTCCCGGAGACCCCCCTGTAATTATTAACACTCTACCGGAGACCCCCCTGTAAATATTAACACTCTCCCGGAGACCCCCCTGTAAATATTAACACTCTCCCGGAGACTCCCCTGTAAATATTAACACACTCCCGGAGACCCCCGTGTAAATATTAACACTCTCCCAGAGACTCCCCTGTAAATATTAACACTCTCCCGGAGACCCCCCTGTAAATATTAACACACTCCCGGAGACCCCCCTGTAAATATTAACATCCTCCCGGAGACCCCCCTGTAAATATTAACACTCTCCCGGAGACCCCCCTGTAAATATTAACACTCTCCCGGAGACCTTCCTGTAAATATTAACACACGCCCGGAGACCCCCCTGTAAATATTAACACTCTCCCGGCGTCTCCCTGTAAATATTAACACCCTCCCGGAGACCCCCCTGTAAATATTAACACTCTCCCGGAGACCCTCCTGTAAATATTAACACTCTCCCGGAGTCTCCCTGTAAATATTAACACTCGCCCGGAGACCCCCCTGTAAATATTAACACTCTCCCGGAGACCCCCCCTGTAAATATTAACACTCTCCTGGAGACCCCCCTGTGAATATTAACACTCTCCCGGAGACCCCCCTGTAAATATTAACACTCTCCCGGAGACCCCCCTGTAAATATTAACACTCTCACGGAGACCCCCCTGTAAATATTAACACTCTCCCGGAGACTCTCCTGTAAATATTAACACACTCCTGGAGACCCCACTGCAAATATTAACATCCTCCCGGAGACCCCCCTGTAAATATTAACACTCTCCCGGAGACCCCCCTGTAAATATTAACACTCTCCCGGAGACCCCCCTGTAAATATTAACACACTCCCGGAGACCCCCCGGTAAATATTAACACTCTCCCGGAGACCCCCCTGTAAATATTAACACTCTCCCGGAGAGCCCCCTGTAAATATTAACACTTTCCCGGTGACTCCCCTGTAAATATTAACACTCTCCCGGAGACCACCCTGTAAATATTAACACTCTCCCGGAGACCACCCTGTAAATATTAACACTCTCCAGGAGACCCCCCTGTAAATATAAACACACTCCCGGAGACCCCCCCTGTAAATATTAATACTCTCCCGGAGACCCCCCTGTAAATATTAACACTCTCCCGGAGACCCCCCTGTAAATATTAACACTCTCCCGGAGAGCCCCCTGTAAATATTAACACTTTCCCGGTGACTCCCCTGTAAATATTAACACTCTCCCGGAGACCCCCCTGTAAATATTAACACTTTCCCGGTGACTCCCCTGTAAATATTAACACTCTCCCGGAGACCCCCCTGTAAATATTAACACACTCCCGGAGACCCCCCTGTAAATATTAACACTCTCCCGGAGTCTCGCTGTAAATATTAACACTCTCCCAGAGACCCCCCTGTAAATATTAACACTCTCCCGGAGACCCCCCTGTAAATATTAACACTTTCCCGGTGACTCCCCTGTAAATATTAACACTCTCCCGGAGACCCCCCTGTAAATATTAACACTCTCCCGGAGACCCCCCTGTAAATATTAACACTCTCCCGGAGACCCCCCTGTAAATATTAACACTCTCCCGGAGACCCCCCTGTAAATATTAACACTCTCCCGGAGTCTCCCCTGTAAATATTAACACTCTCCCGGAGACCCCCCCTGTAAATATTAACACTCTCCCGGAGAGCCCCCTGTGAATAGTAACACCTCCCGGAGACCCCCTGTGAACATTAACACTCTCCCGGAGACCCCCCCTGTAAATATTAACATCCTCCCGGAGACCCCCCTGTAAATATTAACACTCTCCCGGAGACCCCCCTGTGAATATTAACACACTCCCGGAGAACCCCCTGTAAATATTAACACACTCCCGGAGACCCCCCTGTAAATATTAACACTCTCCCGGAGACCCCCCTGTAAATATTAACACACTCCCGGAGACCCCCCTGTAAATATTAACACTCTCCCGGAGACCCCCCTGTAAATATTAACACTCTCCCGGAGACCCACCCGTAAATATTAACACTCACCCGGAGTCTCCCTGTAAATATTAACACTCTCACGGAGACCCCACTGTAAATATTAACACTCTCCCGGAGACCCCCCTGTAAATATTAATACACTCTCCAGGAGACCCCCCTGTAAATATTAACACTCGCCCAGAGACCCCCCTGTGAACAGTAACACACTCCCGGAGACCCCCCTGTGAACATTAACACTCTCCCGGAGACCCCCCCTGTAAATATTAACATCCTCCCGGAGACCCCCCTGTAAATATTAACACTCTCCCGGAGACCCCCCTGTGAATATTAACACACTCCCGGAGAACCCCCTGTAAATATTAACACTCTCCCGGAGACCTCCCTGTAAATATTAACACTCTCCCGGAGACCCCCCTGTAAGTATTAACACTCTCCCGGAGACCCCCCTGTAAATATTAACACTCTCCCGGAGACCCACCTGTAAATATTAACACTCACCCGGAGTCTCCCTGTAAATATTAACACTCTCCCGGAGACCCCCCTGTAAATATAAACACTCTCCCGGAGACGCCCCTGTAAATATTAACACTCTCCCGGAGACCCCTCTGTAAATATTAACACTCTCCCGGAGACCCCCCTGTAAATATTAACACTCTCCCGGAGACTCCCCTGTAAATATTAACACTCTCCCGGAGACCCCCCTGTAAATATTAACACTCTCCCGGAGACCCCCCTGTAAATATTAACACTCTCCCGGAGACCCCCTGTGAACATTAACACTCTCCCGGAGACCCCCCCCTGTAAATATTAACATCCTCCCGGAGACCCCCCTGTAAATATTAACACTCTCCCGGAGACCCCCCTGTGAATATTAACACACTCCCGGAGAACCCCCTGTAAATATTAACACACTCCCGGAGACTCCCCTGTAAATATTAACACTCTCCCGGAGACCCCCCTGTAAATATTAACACTCTCCCGGAGACCCACCTGTAAATATTAACACTCACCCGGAGTCTCCCTGTCAATATTAACACTCTCCCGGAGACCCCCCTGTAAATATAAACAGTCTCCCGGAGACCCCCCTGTGAATATTAACACTCTCCCGGAGACCCCTCTGTAAATATTAACACTCTCCCGGAGACCCCCCTGTAAATATTAACACACTCCCGGAGACCCCCCTGTAAATATTAACACTCTCCCGGAGACCCCCCTGTAAATATTAACACTCTCCCGGAGACCCCCCTGTAAATATTAACACTCTCCCGGAGACCCCCCTGTAAATATTAACACTCTCCCGGAGACCCCCCGGTAAATATTAACAGTCTCCCGGAGTCTCCCTGTAAATATTAACACTCTCACGGAGACCCCACTGTAAATATTAACACTCTCCCGGAGACCCCCCTGTAAATATTAACACACTCCCGGAGACCCTCCTGTAAATATTAACACACTCCCGGAGACCCCCCTGTAAATATTAACATCCTCCCGGAGACCCCCCTGTAAATATTAACACTCTCCCGGAGACCCCCCTGTAAATATTAACACTCTCCCGGAGACCCTCCTGAAATATTAACACACTCCCGGAGACCCCCCTGTAAATATTAACATCCTCCCGGAGACCCCCCTGTAAATATTAACACACTCCCGGAGACCCCCCTGTAAATATTAACATCCTCCCGGAGACCCCCCTGTAAATATTAACACTCTCGCCGGAGACCCCCCTGTAAATATTAACACTCTCCCGGAGACCCTCCTGTAAATATTAACACACTCCCGGAGACCCCCCTGTAAATATTAACATCCTCCCGGAGACCCCCCTGTAAATAGTAACACTCTCCCGGAGACCCCCCTGTAAATATTAACAGTCTCCCGGAGACCCCCCTGTAAATAGTAACACACTCCCGGAGACCCCCCTGTAAATATTAACATCCTCCCGGAGACCCCACTGTAAATATTAACACACTCCCGGAGACCCCCCTGTAAATATTAACACACTCCCGGAGACGCCCCTGTAAATATTAACACACTCCCGGAGACCCCCCTGTAAATATTAACACTCTCCCGGAGACCTCCCTGTGAATATTAACACTCTCCCGGAGACCCCCCTGTAAATATTAACATCCTCCCGGAGACCCTCCTGTAAATATTAACACACTCCCGGAGACCCCCCTGTAAATATTAACATCCTCCCGGAGACCCCCCTGTAAATAGTAACACTCTCCCGGAGACCCCCCTGTAAATATTAACACTCTCCCGGAGACCCCCCTGTAAATAGTAACACACTCCCGGAGACCCCCCTGTAAATATTAACATCCTCCCGGAGACCCCCCTGTAAATATTAACACACTCCCGGAGACCCCCCTGTAAATATTAACACACTCCCGGAGACGCCCCTGTAAATATTAACACTCTCCCGGAGACCCTCCTGTAAATATTAACACTCTCACGGAGACCCCCCTGTAAATATTAACACTCTCCCGGAGACTCCCCTGTAAATATTAACACTCTCCCGGAGACCACCCTGTAAATACTAACACACTCCCGGAGACCCCCCTGTAAATATTAACACTCTCCCGGAGATCCCCCTGTAAATATTAACACTCTCCCGGAGACCCTCCTGTAAATATTAACACTCTCACGGAGACCCCCCTGTAAATATTAACACTCTCCCGGAGACTCCCCTGTAAATATTAACACTCTCCCGGAGACCACCCTGTAAATACTAACACACTCCCGGAGACCCCCCTGTAAATATTAACATCCTCCCGGAGACCCCCCTGTAAATATTAACACTCTCCCGGAGACACCCCTGTAAATATTAACATTCTCCCGGAGACCCTCCTGTAAATATTAACACTCTCCCGGAGACACCCCTGTAAATATTAACACTCTCCCGGAGACCCCCCTGTAAATATTAACACTCTCCCGGAGACCCCCCTGTAAATATTAACACTCTCCCGGAGACCCCCTGTGAACATTAACACTCTCCCGGAGACCCCCCCCTGTAAATATTAACATCCTCCCGGAGACCCCCCTGTCAATATTAACACTCTCCCGGAGACCCCCCTGTGAATATTAACACACTCCCGGAGAACCCCCTGTAAATATTAACACACTCCCGGAGACCCCCCTGTAAATATTAACACTCTCCCGGAGACCCCCCTGTAAATATTAACACACTCCCGGAGACTCCCCTGTAAATATTAACACTCTCCCGGAGACCCCCCTGTAAATATTAACACTCTCCCGGAGACCCCCCTGTAAATATTAACACTCTCCCGGAGACCCCCCTGTAAATATTAACACTCTCCCGGAGACCCACCTGTAAATATTAACACTCACCCGGAGTCTCCCTGTAAATATTAACACTCTCCCGGAGACCCCCCTGTAAATATAAACAGTCTCCCGGAGACCCCCCTGTAAATATTAACACTCTCCCGGAGACCCCTCTGTAAATATTAACACTCTCCCGGAGACCCCCCTGTAAATATTAACACACTCCCGGAGACCCCCCTGTAAATATTAACACTCTCCCGGAGACCCCCCTGTAAATATTAACACTCTCCCGGAGACCCCCCTGTAAATATTAACACTCTCCCGGAGACCCCCCTGTAAATATTAACACTCTCCCGGAGACCCCCCTGTAAATATTAATACACTCCCAGAGACCCCCCTGTAAATATTAACACTCTCCCGGAGTCCCCCCTGTAAATATTAACACTCTCCCGGAGACCCCCCTGTAAATATTAACACTCTCCCGGAGACTCCCCTGTAAATATTAACACTCTCCCGGAGACCCCCCTGTAAATATTAACACACTCCCGGAGACCCTCCTGTAAATATTAACACACTCCCGGAGACCCCCCTGTAAATATTAACATCCTCCCGGAGACCCCCCTGTAAATATTAACACTCTCCCGGAGACTCCCCTGTAAATATTAACACTCTCCCGGAGACCCCCCTGTAAATATTAACACACTCCCGGAGACCCTCCTGTAAATATTAACACACTCCCGGAGACCCCCCTGTAAATATTAACATCCTCCCGGAGACCCCCCTGTAAATATTAACACTCTCCCGGAGACCCCCCTGTAAATATTAACACTCTCCCGGAGACCCTCCTGTAAATATTAACACTCTCCCGGAGACCCCCCTGTAAATATTAACCCTCTCCCGGAGACCCCCCTGTAAATATTAACCCTCTCCCGGAGACCCCCCTGTAAATATTAACACTCTCCCGGAGACCCCCCTGTAAATATTAACCCTCTCCCGGAGACCCCCCTGTAAATATTAACACTCTCCCGGAGACCCCCCTGTAAATATTAACACTCTCCCGGAGACCCCCCTGTAAATATTAACATCCTCCCGGAGACCCCCCTGTAAATATTAACACTCTCCCGGAGACTCCCCTGTAAATAGTAACACACTCCCGGAGACACCCTGTAAATAGTAACACACTCCCGGAGACTCCCCTGTAAATAGTAACACACTCCCGGAGACCCCCCTGTAAATAGTAACACACTCCCGGAGACCCTCCTGTAAATATTAACACTCTCCCGGAGACCCCCCTGTAAATATTAACACTCTCCCGGAGACTCCCCTGTAAATAGTAACACACTCCCGGAGACCCCCCTGTAAATAGTAACACTCTCCCGGGGATACCCCTGTAAATATTAACACTCTCCCGGAGACCCCCCTGTAAATATTAACACTCTCCCGGAGACCCCCTGTAAATATTAACACACTCCTGGAGACCCTCCTGTAAATATTAACACTCTCACGGAGACCCCCCTGTAAATATTAACACTCTCCCGGAGACTCCCCTGTAAATATTAACACTCTCCCGGAGACCACCCTGTAAATACTAACACACTCCCGGAGACCCCCCTGTAAATATTAACATCCTCCCGGAGACCCCCCTGTAAATATTAACACTCTCCCGGAGACCCCCCTGTAAATATTAACACTCACCCGGAGACCCCCCTGTAAATATTAAGACTCTCCCGGAGACCCCCCTGTAAATATTAACACTCTCCCGGAGTCTCCCTGTAAATATTAACACTCTCCCGGAGACTCCCCTGTAAATATTAACACTCTCCCGGAGACCCCCCTGTAAATATTAACACTCTCCCGGAGACCCCCCTGTAAATATTAACACTCTCCCGGAGACCCCCCTGTAAATATTAACACTCTCCCGGAGACTCCCCTGTAAATATTAACACTCTCCCGGAGACCCCCCTGTAAATATTAACACTCTCCCTGAGACACCCCTGTAAATATTAACATTCTCCCGGAGACCCTCCTGTAAATATTAACACTCTCCCGGAGACCCCCCTGTAAATATTAACACTCTCCCGGAGACTCCCCTGTAAATATTAACACTCTCCCGGAGACCCCCCTGTAAATATTAACACACTCCCGGAGACCCCCCTGTAAATATTAACACACTCCCGGAGACCCCCCTGTAAATATTAACACACTCCCGGAGACCCCCCTGTAAATATTAACACTCTCCCGGTGACCCCCCTGTAAATATTAACACTCTCCCGGTGACTCCCCTGTAAATATTAACACTCTCCCGGAGACCCCCCTGTAAATATTAACACACTCCAGGAGACCCCCCTGTAAATATTAACACTCTCCCGGTGACCCCCCTGTAAATATTAACACTCTCCCGGTGACTCCCCTGTAAATATTAACACTCTCCCGGAGACGCCCCTGTGAATAGTAACACACTCCCGGAGACCCCCTGTGAACATTAACACTCTCCCGGAGACCCCCCCTGTAAATATTAACATCCTCCCGGAGACCCCCCTGTAAATATTAACACTCTCCCGGAGACCCCCCTGTGAATATTAACACACTCTCGGAGAACCCCCTGTAAATATTAACACACTCCCGGAGACCCCCCTGTAAATATTAACACTCTCCCGGAGACCCCCCTGTAAATATTAACACACGCCCGGAGACCCCCCTGTAAATATTAACATTCTCCCGGGGACGCCTTGTAAATATTAACACTCTCCCGGTGACCCCCCTGTAAATATTAACACTCTCCCGGAGACCCCCCTGTAAATATTAACCCTCTCCCGGAGACCCCCCTGTAAATATTAACACTCTCCCGGAGACCCCCCTGTAAATATTAACACTCTCCCGGAGACCCCCCTGTAAATATTAACACTCTCCCGGAGACCTCCCTGTAAATATTAACACTCTCCCGGAGACCCCCCTGTAAATATTAACACTCTCCCGGTGACCCCCCTGTAAATATTAACACTCTCCCGGTGACTCCCCTGTAAATATTAACACTCTCCCGGTGACTCCCCTGTAAATATTAACACTCTCCCGGTGACCCCCCTGTAAATATTAACACTCTCCCGGAGACCCCCCTGTAAATATTAACACTCTCCCGGTGACCCCCCTGTAAATATTAACACTCTCCCGGAGACCCCCCTGCAAATATTAACACTCTCCCGGAGACCCCCCTGTAAATATTAACACTCTCCCGGTGACCCCCCTGTAAATATTAACACTCTCCCGGTGACTCCCCTGTAAATATTAACACTCTCCCGGAGACCCCCCTGTAAATATTAACACTCTCCCGGAGACACCCCTGTAAATATTAACACTCTCCCGGAGACCCCCCTGTAAATATTAACACTCTCCCGGAGACCCCCCCTGTAAATATTAACACTCTCCAGGAGACCCCCCTGTAAATATTAACACTCGCCCGGAGACCCCCCTGTGAATAGTAACACACTCCCGGAGACCCCCCTGTGAACATTAACACTCTCCCGGAGACCCCCCCTGTAAATATTAACATCCTCCCGGAGACCCCCCTGTAAATATTAACACTCTCCCGGAGACCCCCCTGTGAATATTAACACACTCCCGGAGAACCCCCTGTAAATATTAACACTCTCCCGGAGACCTCCCTGTAAATTTTAACACTCTCCCGGAGACCGCCCTGTAAATATTAACACTCTCCCGGAGACCCACCTGTAAATACTAACACTCACCCGGAGTCTCCCTGTAAATATTAACACTCTCACGGAGACCCCCCTGTAAATATAAACACTCTCCCGGAGACCCCCCTGTAAATATTAACACTCTCCCGGAGACCCCTCTGTAAATATTAACACTCTCCCGGAGACCCCCCTGTAAATATTAACACTCTCCCGGAGACCCCCCTGTAAATATTAACACTCTCCCGGAGACCCACCTGTAAATATTAACACTCTCCCGGAGACCCCCCTGTAAATATTAACACTCTCCCGGAGACCCCCCGGTAAATATTAACAGTCTCCCGGAGTCTCCCTGTAAATATTAACACTCTCACGGAGACCGCACTGTAAATATTAACACTCTCCCAGAGACCCCCCTGTAAATATTAATACACTCCCAGAGACCCCCCTGTAAATATTAACACTCTCCCGGAGACCCCCCTGTAAATATTAACACTCTCCCGGAGACCCCCCTGTAAATATTAACACTCTCCCGGAGACTCCCCTGTAAATATTAACACTCTCCCGGAGACCCCCCTGTAAATATTAACACACTCCCGGAGACCCTCCTGTAAATATTAACACACTCCCGGAGACCCCCCTGTAAATATTAACATCCTCCCGGAGACCCCCCTGTAAATATTAACACTCTCCCGGAGACCCCCCTGTAAATATTAACACTCTCCCGGAGACCTTCCTGTAAATATTAACACACTCCCGGAGACCCCCCTGTAAATATTAACATCCTCCCGGAGACCCCCCTGTAAATATTAACACTCTCCCGGAGACCCTCCTGTAAATATTAACACTCTCACGGAGACCCCCCTGTAAATATTAACACACGCCCGGAGACCCCCCTGTAAATATTAACATTCTCCCGGGGACCCCCCTGTAAATATTAACACTCTCCCGGAGACCCCCCTGTAAATATTAACACTCTCCCGGAGACCCCCCTGTAAATATTAGCACTCTCCCGGTGACCCCCCTGTAAATATTAACACTCTCCCGGTGACTCCCCTGTAAATATTAACACTCTCCCGGAGACCCCCCTGTAAATATTAACACTCTCCCGGAGACCCCCCTGTAAATATTAACACTCTCCCGGAGACCCCCCTGTAAATATTAACACTCTCCCGGAGAGCCCCCTGTGAATAGTAACACACTCCCGGAGACCACCTGTGAACATTAACACTCTCCCGGAGACCCCCCCTGTAAATATTAACATCCTCCCGGAGACCCCCCTGTAAATATTAACACTCTCCCGGAGACCCCCCTGTGAATATTAACACACTCCCGGAGAACCCCCTGTAAATATTAACACACTCCCGGAGACCCCCCTGTAAATATTAACACACTCCCGGAGACCCCCCTGTAAATATTAACACTCTCCCGGAGACCCCCCTGTAAATATTAACACTGCCGGAGACCCCCCTGTAAATATTAACACTCTCCCGGAGACCCCCTTGTAAATATTAACACTCTCACGGAGACTCCCCTGTAAATATTAACACTCTCCCGGAGACCCCCCCTGTAAATATTAACACTCTCCCGGAGACCCCCTGTAAATATTAACACTCTCCCGGAGACCCCCCCCTGTAAATATTAACACTCTCCCGGAGACCCCCCTGTAAATATTAACACACTCCCGGAGACCCCCCTGTAAATATTACCACTCTCCCGGATACCCCCCTGTAAATATTAACACACACCCGGAGACCCCCCTGTAAATATTAACACTCTCCCGGAGACCCCCCTGTAAATATTAACACTCTCCCGGAGACCCCCCTGTAAATATTAACACTCTCCCGGAGACCCCCCTCTAAATATGAACACTCTCCCGGAGACCTCCCTGTAAATATTAACACTCTCCCGGATACCCCCCTGTAAATATTAACACTCTCCCGGAGGCCCCCCTGTAAATATTAACACTCTCCCGGAGACCCCCCTGTAAATATTAACATTCTCCCGGAGTCTCCCTGTAAATATTAACACTCTCCCGGAGACCCCCCTGTAAATATTAACACACTCCCGGCGACCCCCCTGTAAATATTAACACTCTCCCGGAGACCCCCCTGTAAATATTAACACACTCCCGGAGACCCCCCTGTAAATATTAACATTCTCCCGGAGACCCCCCTGTAAATATTAACACTCACCCGGAGACCCCCCTGTAAATATTAACACTCTCCCGGAGACCCTCCTGTAAATATTAACACTCTCCCGGAGACCCCCCTGTAAATATTAACACACTCCCGGAGACCCTCCTGTAAATATTAACACTCTCCCGGGGATACCCCTGTAAATATTAACACTCTCCTGAAGACCCCCCTTTAAATATTAACACTCTCCCGGAGACCCCCCTGTAAATATTAACACTCTCCCGGAGACCCCGCTGTAAGTATTAACACTCTCCCAGAGACCCCCCTGTAAATATTAACACTCTCCCGGAGACGCCCCTGTAATATTAACTCTCCCAGAGACCTCCCTGTAAATGTTAACCCACTCCCGGAGACCCCCCTGTAAATATTATCACTCTCCCGGAGACCCCCCTGTAAGTATTAACACTCTCCCAGAGACCCCCCTGTAAATATTAACACTCTCCCGGAGACGCCCCTGTAATATTAACTCTCCCAGAGACCTCCCTGTAAATGTTAACCCACTCCCGGAGACCCCCCTGTAAATATTATCACTCTCCCGGAGACCCCCCTGTAAATATTAACACTCTCCCGAAGACACCCCTGTAAATATTAACACACTCCCGGAGCCCCCCCTGTAAATATTAACACTCTCCCGGAGACCCCCTGTAAATATTAACACTCTCCCGGAGACCCCCCTGTAAATATTAACACTCTCCCGGAGACCCCTCCTGTAAATATTAACACACTCCCGGAGACCCTCCTGTAAATATTAACACACTCCCGGAGACCCTCCTGTAAATATTAACACTCTCCCGGAGACACCACTGTAAATATTAACACTCTCCCGGAGACCCCGCTGTAAATATTAACACGCTCCCGGAGACCCCCCTGTAAATATTAACACTCTCCCGGAGACCCTCCTGTAAATATTAACACTCTGCCGGAGACCCCCCTGTAAATATTAACACACTCCCGGAGACCCTCCTGTAAATATTAACACTCTCCCGGGGATACCCCTGTAAATATTAACACTCTCCTGAAGACCCCCCTTTAAATATTAACACTCTCCCGGAGACCCCCCTGTAAATATTAACACTCTCCCGGAGACCCCGCTGTAAGTATTAACACTCTCCCAGAGACCCCCCTGTAAATATTAACACTCTCCCGGAGACGCCCCTGTAATATTAACTCTCCCAGAGACCTCCCTGTAAATGTTAACCCACTCCCGGAGACCCCCCTGTAAATATTATCACTCTCCCGGAGACCCCCCTGTAAATATTAACACTCTCCCGGAGACCCCCCTGTAAATATTAACCCT
Organism: Scyliorhinus torazame; assembly: GCF_047496885.1. Taxonomy (NCBI): domain Eukaryota; kingdom Metazoa; phylum Chordata; class Chondrichthyes; order Carcharhiniformes; family Scyliorhinidae; genus Scyliorhinus; species Scyliorhinus torazame. The sequence goes on from NC_092729.1 coordinate 82,476,843, forward strand.
CTCCCGGAGACCCCCCTGTAAATATTAACACACTCCCGGAGACCCCCCTGTAAAGATTAACACTCTCCCGAAGACACCCCTGTAAATATTAACACACTCCCGGAGCCCCCCCTGTAAATATTAACACTCTCCCGGAGACCCCCTGTAAATATTAACACTCTCCCGGAGACCCCCCTGTAAATATTAACACTCTCCCGGAGACCCCCCTGTAAATATTAACATTCTCCCGGAGACCCCCTGTAAATATTAACACATTCCCGGAGACCCCCCCCCCTGTAAATATTAACATTCTCCCGGAGACCCCCTGTAAATATTAACACTCTCCCGGAGACCCCCCTGTAAATATTAACACACTCCCGGAGACCCCCCTGTAAATATTAACACTCTCCCGGAGACCCCCCTGTAAATATTAACACTCTCCCGGAGACCCCCTGTAAATATTAACACTCTCCCGGAGTCTCCCTGTAAATATTAACACTCTCTCGGAGACCCCCCTGTAAATATTAACACTCTCCCGGAGACCCCCCTGTAAATATTAACACTCTCCCGGAGACCCCCCTGTAAATATTAACACTCTCCCGGAGACCCCCCTGTAAATATTAACCCACTCCCGGAGACCCCCCTGTAAATATTAACACTCTCCCGGAGACCCCCCTGTAAATATTAACACTCTCCCGGAGACCCCCTGTAAATATTAACACTCTCCCGGAGACACCCCTGTAAATATTAACACTCTCCCGGAGACCCACATGTAAATATTAATACTCTCCCGGAGACCCCCCTGTAAATATTAACACTCTCCGGGAGACCCCCCTGTAAATATTAACACTCTCCCGGAGACCCCCCTGTAAATATTAACACACTCCCGGAGACCCCCCTGTAAATATTAACATTCTCCCGGAGACCCCCTGTAAATATTAACACTCTCCCGGAGACCCCCCTGTAAATATTAACACACACCCGGAGACCCCCCTGTAAATATTAACACACTCCCGCAGACCCCCCTGTAAATATTAACACTCTCCCGGAGACCCCCCTGCAAATATTAACACACTCCCGGAGATCCCCCTGTAAATATTAACACTCTCCCGGAGACCCCCCTGTAAATATTAACACTCTCCCGGAGACCCCCCTGTAAATATTAACACACTCCCGGAGACCCTCCTGTAAATATTAACACACTCCCGGAGACCCCCCTGTAAATATTAACACTCTCCCGGAGACTCCCCTGTAAATATTAACACTCTCCCGGAGACACCCCTGTAAATATTAACACTCTCCCAGAGACCCCGCTGTAAATATTAACACTCTCCCGGAGACCCCCCTGTAAATATTAACACTCTTCCGGAGACCCCCCTGTAAATATTAACACTCTCCCAGAGACCCCCCTGTAAATATTAACACTCTCCCGGAGACCCCCCTGTAAATATTAACACTCTCCCGGAGACCCCCCTGTAAATATTAACACACTCCCGGAGACCCTCCTGTAAATATTAACACACTCCCGGAGACCCTCCTGTAAATATTAACACACTCCCGGAGACCCTCCTGTAAATATTAACACACTCCCGGAGACCCCCCTGTAAATATTAACACTCTCCCGGAGACCCCCCTGTAAATATTAACACTCTCCCGGGGATACCCCTGTAAATATTAACACTCTCCTGAAGACCCCCCTGTAAATATTAACACTCTCCCGGAGACCCCCCTGTAAATATTAACACACTCCCGGAGACCCCCCTGTAAATATTATCATTCTCCCGGAGACCCCCCTGTAAATATTAACACTCTCCCGGAGACCCCCCTGTAAATATTAACACTTTCCCGGAGACCCCCCTGTAAAGATTAACACTCTCCCGGAGACCCCCCTGTAAATATTAACATTCTCCCGGAGACCGCCTGTAAATATTAACACTCTCCCGGAGACCCCGCTGTAAATATTAACACTCTCCCGGAGACCCCCCTGTAAATATTAACACTCTCCCGGAGACCCCCTGTAAATATTAACACACTCCCGGAGACCCCCCTGTAAATATTAACATTCTCCCGGAGACCCCCTGTAAATATTAACACTCTCCCGGAGACCCCCCTGTAAATATTAACCCACTCCCGGACCCCCCTGTAAATATTAACACTCTCCCGGAGACCCCCCTGTAAATGTTAACACTCTCCCGGAGACCCCCTGTAAATATTAACACACTCCCGGAGACCCCCCTGTAAATATTAACATTCTCCCGGAGACCCCCTGTAAATATTAACACTCTCCCGGAGACCCCCCTGTAAATATTAACACACACCCGGAGACCCCCCTGTAAATATTAACACACTCCCGCAGACCCCCCTGTAAATATTAACACTCTCCCGGAGTCTCCCTGTAAATATTAACACTCTCCCGGAGACCCCCCTGTAAATATTAACACTCTCCCGGAGACCCCCCTGTAAATATTAACACTCTCCCGGAGACCCCCCTGTAAATATTAACACTCTCCCGGAGACCCCCCTGTAAATATTAACCCACTCCCGGAGACCCCCCTGTAAATATTAACACTCTCCCGGAGACCCCCCTGTAAATATTAACACTCTCCCGGAGACCCCCCTGTAAATATTAACACTCTCCCGGAGACCCCCCTGTAAATATTAACACTCTCCCGGAGACCCCCCTGTAAATATTAACACTCTCCCGGAGACCCCCCTGTAAATATTAACACACTCCCGGAGACCCTCCTGTAAATATTAACACTCTCCCGGGGATACCCCTGTAAATATTAACACTCTCCTGAAGACCCCCCTGTAAATATTAACACTCTCCCGGAGACCCCCCAGTAAATATTAACACTCTCCCGGAGACCCCGCTGTAAGTATGAACACTCTCCCAGAGACCCCCCTGTAAATATTAACACTCTCCCGGAGACGCCCCTGTAATATTAACTCTCCCAGAGACCTCCCTGTAAATGTTAACCCACTCCCGGAGACCCCCCTGTAAATATTATCACTCTCCCGGAGACCCCCCTGTAAATATTAACACTCTCCCGGAGACCCCCCTGTAAATATTAACACTCTCCCGGAGACCCCCCTGTAAAGATTAACACTCTCCCGGAGACCCCCCTGTAAATATTAACATTCTCCCGGAGACCCCCTGTAAATATTAACACATTCCCGGAGACCCCCCCCCTGTAAATATTAACATTCTCCCGGAGACCCCCTGTAAATATTAACACTCTCCCGGAGACCCCCCTGTAAATATTAACACACACCCGGAGACCCCCCTGTAAATATTAACACACTCCCGCAGACACCCCTGTAAATATTAACACTCTCCCGGAGACCCCCCTGCAAATATTAACACACTCCCGGAGACCACCCTGTAAATATTAACACTCTCCCGGAGACTCCCCTGTAAATATTAACACTCTCCCGGAGACCGCCCGGTAAATATTAACACTCTCCCGGAGACACCCCTGTAAATATTAACACTCTCCCGGAGACACCCCTGTAAATATTAACACTCTCCCGGACACCCCGCTGTAAATATTAACACACTCCCGGAGACGCCCCTGTAATATTAACACTCTCCCAGAGACCTCCCTGTAAATATTAACACACTCCCGGAGACCCCCCTGTAAATATTAACACACTCCCGGAGACCCCCCTGTAAATATTAACACTCTCCCGGAGACCCCCCTGTAAATATTAACACACTCCCGGAGACCCCCCTGTAAATATTAACACTCTCCCGGAGACCCCCCTGTAAATATTAACACTCTCCCGGAGACCCCCCTGTAAATATTAACACTCTCCCGGAGTCTCCCTGTAAATATTAACACTCTCCCGGAGACCCCCCTGTAAATATTAACACTCTCCCGGAGACCCCCCTGTAAATATTAACACTCTCCCGGAGACCCCCCTGTAAATATTAACACTCTCCCGGAGACCCCCCTGTAAATATTAACGCACTCCCGGAGACCCCCCTGTAAATATTAACACTCTCCCGGAGACCCCCTGTAAATATTAACACTCTCCCGGAGACACCCCTGTAAATATTAACACTCTCCCGGAGACCCACATGTAAATATTAATACTCTCCCGGAGACCCCCCTGTAAATATTAACACTCTCCGGGAGACCCCCCTGTAAATATTAACACTCTCCCGGAGACCCCCCTGTAAATATTAACACACTCCCGGAGACCCCCCTGTAAATATTAACATTCTCCCGGAGACCCCCTGTAAATATTAACACTCTCCCGGAGACCCCCCTGTAAATATTAACACACACCCGGAGACCCCCCTGTAAATATTAACACACTCCCGCAGACCCCCCTGTAAATATTAACACTCTCCCGGAGACCCCCCTGCAAATATTAACACACTCCCGGAGATACCCCTGTAAATATTAACACTCTCCCGGAGACTCCCCTGTAAATATTAACACTCTCCCGGAGACACCCCTGTAAATATTAACACTCTCCCGGAGACCCCGCTGTAAATATTAACACTCTCCCGGAGACCCCCCTGTAAATATTAACACTCTTCCGGAGACCCCCCTGTAAATATTAACACTCTCCCAGAGACCCCCCTGTAAATATTAACACTCTCCCGGAGACCCCCCTGTAAATATTAACACTCTCCCGGAGACCCCCCTGTAAATATTAACACACTCCCGGAGACCCTCCTGTAAATATTAACACTCTCCCGGGGATACCCCTGTAAATATTAACACTCTCCTGAAGACCCCCCTGTAAATATTAACACTCTCCCGGAGACCCCCTGTAAATATTAACACTCTCCCGGAGACCCCCCTGTAAATATTAACACTCTCCCGGAGACCCCCTGTAAATATTAACACTCTCCCGGAGACCCCCCTGTAAATATTAACACACTCCCGGAGACCCCCCTGTAAATATTAACACCCTCCCGGAGACGCCCCTGTAAATATTAACACTCTCCCGGAGACCCCCCTGTAAATATTAACACTCTCCCGGAGACCCCCCTGTAAATATTAACACTCTCCCGGAGACCCCCCTGTAAATATTAACACTCTCCCGGAGACCCCCCTGTAAATATTAACACTCTCCCGGAGACCCCCCTGTAAAGATTAACAATCTCCCGGAGACCCCCCTGTAAATATTAACATTCTCCCGGAGACCGCCTGTAAATATTAACACTCTCCCGGAGACCCCGCTGTAAATATTAACACTCTCCCGGAGACCCCCCTGTAAATATTAACACACTCCCGGAGCCCCCCCTGTAAATATTAACACTCTCCCGGAGACCCCCCTGTAAATATTAACACTCTCCCGGAGACCCCCCTGTAAATATTAACACTCTCCCGGAGACCCCCCTGTAAATATTAACAATCTCCCGGAGACCCCCCTGTAAATATTAACATTCTCCCGGAGACCGCCTGTAAATATTAACACTCTCCCGGAGACCCCGCTGTAAATATTAACACTCTCCCGGAGACCCCCCTGTAAATATTAACACTCTCCCGGAGACCCCCTGTAAATATTAACACACTCCCGGAGACCCCCCTGTAAATATTAACACTCTCCTGGAGACCCCCCTGTAAATATTAACACACTCCCGGAGACCCCCCTGTAAATATTAACACACACCCGGAGACCCCCCTGTAAATATTAACACTCTCCCGGAGACCCCCCTGTAAATATTAACACTCTCCCGGAGAACCCCCTGTAAATATTAACACACTCCCGTAGACCCCCCTGTAAATATTAACACTCTCCCGGAGACCCCCCTGTAAATATTAACACTGTCCCGCAGACCCCCCTGTAAATAGTAACAGTCTCCCGGAGACCCCCCCTGTAAATATTAACACTCTCCCGCAGACCCCCCTGTAAATATTAACACTCTCCCGGAGACCCCCCTGTAAATATTAACTCTCTCCCGGAGACCCCCCTGTAAATATTAACACCCTCCCGGAGGCCCCCCTGTAAATATTAACACTCTCCCGGAGACCCCCTGTAAATATTAACACTCTCCCGGAGACCCCCTGTAAATATTAACACTCTCCCGGAGACCCCCCTGTAAATATTAACACACACCCGGACACCCCCCTGTAAATATTAACACTCTCCCGGAGACCCCCCTGTAAATATTAACGCTCTCCCGGACACCCCCCTGTAAATATTAACACTCTCCCGGAGACCCCCTGTAAATATTTACACACTCCCGGAGACCCCCCTGTAAATATTAACACCCTCCCGGAGACCCCCCTGTAAATATTAACACTCTCCCGGAGACCCCCCTGTAAATATTAACACTCTCCCGGACACCCCCCTGTAAATATTAACACTCTCCCGGAGACCCCCCTGTAAATATTAACACACTCCCGGAGACCCCCCTGTAAATATTAACACCCTCCCGGAGACCCCCCTGTAAATATTAACACTCTCACGGAGACCCCCCTGTAAATATTAACACACTTCCGGACACCCCCCTGTAAATATTAACACTCTCCCGGAGACCCCCCTGTAAATATTAACACTCTCCCGGAGACCCCCCTGTAAATATTAACACACTCCCGGAGACACCCCTGTAAATATTAACACTCTCCCGGAGACCCCCCTGTAAATATTAACACTCTCCCGGAGACCCCCCTGTAAATATTAACACACTCCCGGAGACACCCCTGTAAATATTAACACTCTCACGGAGACCCCCCTGTGAATATTAACACTCTCCCGGAGACCCCCCTGTAAATATTAACACTCTCCCGGAGACCCCCCTGTAAATATTAACACTCTCCCGGAGACCCCCCTGTAAATATTAACCTCTCCCGAGACCCCCCCTGTAAATATTAACACTCTCCCGGAGACCCCCTGTAAATATTAACACTCTCTCGGAGACCCTCCTGTAAATATTAACACTCTCCCGGAGACCCCCCTGTAAATATTAACATTCTCCCGGATACCCCCCTGTAAATATTAACACTCTCCCGGAGACCCCCCTGTAAATATTAACACTCTCCCGGAGACCCCCCTGTAAATATTAACACTCTCCCGGAGACCCCCCTGTAAATATTAACACTCTCGGAGACCCTCCTGTAAATATTAACACTCTCCCGGAGACCCCCCTGTAAATATTAACATTCTCCCGGATACCCCCCTGTAAATATTAACACTCTCCCGGAGACCCCCCTGTAAATATTAACACTCTCCCGGAGACCCCCCTGTAAATATTAACACTCTCCCGGAGACCCCCCTGTAAATATTAACACTCTCCCGGAGTCTCCCTGTAAATATTAACACTCTCCCGGAGACCCCCCTGTAAATATTAACATTCTCCCGGATACCCCCCTGTAAATATTAACACTCTCCCGGAGACCCCCCTGTAAATATTAACACTCTCCCGGAGACCCCCCTGTAAATATTAACACTCTCCCGGAGACCCCCCTGTAAATATTAACACTCTCGGAGACCCTCCTGTAAATATTAACACTCTCCCGGAGACCCCCCTGTAAATATTAACATTCTCCCGGATACCCCCCTGTAAATATTAACACTCTCCCGGAGACCCCCCTGTAAATATTAACACTCTCCCGGAGACCCCCTGTAAATATTAACACTCTCCCGGAGACCCCCCTGTAAATATTAACACTCTCCCGGAGACCCCCCTGTAAATATTAACACTCTCCCGGAGTCTCCTTGTAAATATTAACACACTCCCGGAGACCCCCCTGTAAATATTAACACTCTCCCGGAGACCCCCCTGTAAATATTAACACTCTCCCGGAGACCCCCCTGTAAATATTAACACTCTCCCGGAGACCCCCCTGTAAATATTAACACTCTCCCGGAGACCCCCGGTAAATATTAACACTCTCCCGGAGACCCACCTGTAAATATTAACACACTCCCGGAGACCCCCCTGTAAATATTAACACTCACCCGGAGACCCCCCTGTAAATATTAACACTCTCCCGGAGACCCCCTGTAAATATTAACACTCTCCCGGAGACCCCCCTGTAAATATTAACACTCTCCCGGAGACCCCCCCTGTAAATATTAACCCACTCCCGGAGACCCCCATGTAAATATTAACACTCTCCCGGAGACCCCCCTGTAAATATTAACACTCTCCCGGAGACCCCCCCTGTAAATATTAACACTCTCCCGGAGACCCCCCTGTGAACATTAACACTCTCCCGGAGACTCCCCTGTAAATATTAACACACTCCCGGAGACCCCCCTGTAAATATTAACACTCTCCCGGAGACCCCCCTGTAAATATTAACACTCTCCCGGAGACCCCCCTGTAAATATTAACACTCTCCCGGAGTCCCCCCTGTAAATATTAACACCCTCCCGGAGACCCCCCTGTAAATATTAACACTCTCCCGGAGACCCCCCTGTAAATATTAACACTCTCCCGGAGACCCCCCTGTAAATATTAACACTCTCCCGGAGACTCCCCTGTAAATATTAACACTCTCCCGGAGACGTCCCTGTAAATATTAACACTCTCCCGGAGACCCCCCTGTAAATATTAACACTCTCCCGGAGACCCCCCTGTAAATATTAACACTCTCGGAGACCCTCCTGTAAATATTAACACTCTCGGAGACCCCCCTGTAAATATTAACACTCTCGGAGACCCCCCTGTAAATATTAACACTCTCGGAGACCCCCCTGTAAATATTAACACTCTCCCGGAGACTCCCCTGTGAATATTAACACACTCCCGGAGACCCCCCTGTAAATATTAACACTCTCCTGGATACCCTCCTGTAAATATTAACACACTCCCGGAGTCTCCCTGTAAATATTAACACTCTCTCGGAGACCCTCCTGTAAATATTAACACTCTCCCGGAGACCCCCCTGTAAATATTAACACTCTCCTGGATACCCTCCTGTAAATATTAACACACTCCCGGAGTCTCCCTGTAAATATTAACACTCTCTCGGAGACCCTCCTGTAAATATTAACACTCTCCCGGAGACCCCCTTGTAAATATTAACACTCTCTCGGAGACCCTCCTGTAAATATTAACACTCTCGGAGACCCCCCTGTAAATATTAACACTCTCGGAGACCCTCCTGTAAATATTAACACTCTCCCAGAGACCCCCCTGTAAATATTAACACTCTCCCGGAGACCCCCCTGTAAATATTAACACTCTCCCGGAGACCCCCCTGTAAATATTAACACACTCCCGGAGACCCCCCTGTAAATATTAACACTCTCCCGGAGTCTCCCTGTAAATATTAACACTCTCCCGGAGACCCCCCTGTAAATATTAACACTCTCCCGGAGACCCCCCTGTAAATATTAACACTCTCGGAGACCCCCCTGTAAATATTAACACTCTCGGAGACCCCCCTGTAAATATTAACACTCTCGGAGACCCTCCTGTAAATATTAACACTCTCCCGGAGACCCCCCGGTAAATATTAACACTCACCCGGAGACCCTCCTGTAAATATTAACACTCTCCCGGAGTCTCCCTGTAAATATTAACACACTCCCGGAGACCCCCCTGTAAATATTAACACTCTCCCGGAGACCCCCTGTAAATATTAACACACTCCCGGAGACCCCCCTGTAAATATTAACACTCTCCCGGAGACCCCCCTGTAAATATTAACACTCTCCCGGAGACCCCCCTGTAAATATTAACACTCTCCCGGAGACCCCCCTGTAAATATTAACACTCTCCCGGAGACTCCCCTGTAAATATTAACACACTCCCGGAGACACCCCTGTAAATATTAACACTCTCCCGGAGACCCTCCTGTAAATATTAACACTCTCCCGGAGACCCCCCTGTAAATATTAACACTCTCCCGGAGACCCCCCTGTAAATATTAACAATCTCCCGAAAACCCTCATGTAAATATTAACACTCTCCCGGAGACCCCCCTGTAAATATTAACACTCTCCCGGAGACCCCCCTGTAAATATTAACACTCTCCCGGAGACTCCCCTGTAAATATTAACACACTCCCGGAGACACCCCTGTAAATATTAACACTCTCCCAGAGACCCTCCCTCGACGGGGATCTGGGACGGGGGGGATCCGGGACGGGATCCGGTACGGGGGGGGATCCGGGACGGGATCCGGGACGGGGGGGATCCGGGACGGGGGGGGATCCGGGACGGGGGGGGGGGAATCCGGGACGGGGGGGGGGATCCGGGACGGGGGGATCCGGGACGGGGGGGGATCCGGGACGGGGGGGATCCGGGACGGGGGGGGATCCGGGAAGGGGGGATCCGGGACGGGGGGGATCCGGCAAGGGGGGGGATCCGGGATGGGGGGGATCCGGGACGGGGGGGATCCGGGACGGGATCCGGGACGGGGGGGGATCCGGGACCGGGGGGGATCCGGGATGGGGGGATCCGGGACGGGGGGGATCCGGGACGGGGGAGATCCGGGACGGGATCCGGGACGGGGGGGGATCCGGGACGGGATCCGTGACGGGGGATCCGGGACAGGGGGGGATCCGGGACGGGGGGGGATCCGGGACTGGGGGGGGGGATCCGGGACGGGGATCCGGGACGGGGGGGATCCGTGACGGGGGGGGATCCGGGACGGGGGGGGGAATCCGGGACGAGGGGGACCCGGGACGGGGGGGGATCCGGGACGGGGGGGGATCCGGGACGGGGGGGGGGGGTCCGGGACGGGGGGGGATCCGGGACGCGGGGGGATCCGGGACGGGGGGGGATCCGGGACGGGTGGATCCGGGACGTGGGGGGATCCGGGACGGGGGGGGGGGATCCGGGACGGGGGGATCCGGGAAGCGGGGGGGGATCCGGGACGGGGGGGGATCCGGGACGGGGGGGATCCGGATCCGGGGGGGGATCCGGGACGGGGGGGTTGCTCCGGGACGAGGGGGGATCCGGGACGGGGGGGGATCCGGGACGGGGGGGGGGATCCGGGACGGGGGGGAGATCCGGGACGGGGGGGGGCGATCCGGGACGGGGGGGGGGGGATCCGGGACGGGGGGGATCCGGGACGGGGGGGGATCCGGGACGGGGGGGATCCGGGGACGGGGGGATCCGGGACGGGGGGGATCCGGGACGGGGGGGGGGATCCGGGACGGGGGGGATCCGAGACGGGGGGGGATCCGGGACGGGGGGGGATCCGGGACGGGGGGGGGATCCGGGACGGGGGGGGGGACCCGGGACGGGGGGGATCCCGGACGGGGGGGGATCCGGGACGGGGGTGGATCCGGGACGGGGGGGGGATCCGGGACGGGGGGGGATCCGGGACGGGATCCGGGACGGGGGGGGATCCGGGACGGGGGGGATCCGGACGGGGGGGGGATCCGGGACGGGTGGGGGATCCGGGACGGGGGGGATCCGGGACGGGGGGGGGGGATCCGGGATGGGGATCCGGGACGGGGGGATCCGGGATGGGGGGGATCCGGGATGGGGGGGGATCCGGGACGGGGGGGGGGATCCGGGACGGGGGGGGATCCGGGACGGGGGGGATCCGGGACGGTGGGGGGATCCGGGACGGGGGGGATCCGGGACGGGGGGGGATCCGGGACGGGGGATCCGGGACGGGGGGGGGACCCGGGACGGGGGGGGGGGGATCCGGGACGGGACGGGGGATCCGGGACGGGGGGGGACCCGGGACGGGGGGATCCGGGACGGGGGGGGGGAACCGGGACGGGGGGATCCGGGACGGGGGGGGATCCGGGACGGGGGGGGATCCGGGACGGGGGGGGATCTGGGACGGGGGGGATCCGGGACGGGGGGGATCCGGGATGGGGGGGATCCGGGGCGGTGGGGGGATCCGGGACGGGGGGGGGGGATCCGGGACGTGGGGGGATCCGGGACGGGATCCGGGACGGGGGGGATCCGGGACGGGGGGGGATCGGGACGGGGGGGGATCCGGGACGGGGGGGGATCCGGGCGGGGGGGGGGATCCGGGACGGGGGGGGGATCCGGACGGGGGGGGATCCGGGACGGGGGGATCCGGGACGGGACGGGGGGGGGACCCGGGACGGGACGGGGATCCGGGACGGGACGGGGGATCCGGCACTGGGGGGATCCGGGACGGGGGGGATCCGGGACGGGGGGGGGATCCGGGACAGGGGGGATCCGGGACGGGGGGGGATCCGGGACGGGGGGGGATCCGGGACGGGGGGGGGATTCGGGACGGGGTGGGGGACCCGGGACGGGGGGGATCCGGGACGGGGGGGGATCCGGGACAGGGGGGGATCCGGGACGGGGGGCATCCGGGACGGGGGGGGATCCGGGACGGGGGGGGGACCCGGGACGGGGGGGATCCGGGATGGGGGGGGGACCCGGGATGGGGGGGACCCGGGACGGGGGGGGGGGATCCGGGACGGGGGATCCGGGACGGGGGGGGGGATCCGGGACGGGGGGGGGATCCGGGACGGGACGGGGGGGATCCGGGACGGGGGGGGGATCCGGGACGGTGGATCCGGGACGGGGGGGGGGACCTGGGACGGGGGGGATCCGGGACGGGGGGGATCCGGGACGGGGGGGGATCCGGGACGGGGGGGGACCCGGGACGGGGGGGATCCGGGACGGGGGGAATCCGGGACGGGGGGGGGGATCCGGGACGGGGGGGGGATCCGGGACGGGGGGGATCCGGGACGGGGGGGACCCGGGACGGGGGGGATCCGGGACGGGGGGGATCCGGGGTGGGGGGGGATCCGGGACGGGGCGGGGGGGGGGGATCCGGGACGGGGGGGGATCCGGTGGGGGGGGGGATCCGGGACGGGGGGGGATCCGGGACGGGGGGGGGGACCCGGGACGGGGAGGTATCCGGGACGGGGGCGATCCGGGACGGGGGGGGATCCGGGGGGGGGGGGGACGCGGGACGGGGAGGGATCCGGGACGGGGGGGATCCGGGACGGGGGGATCCGGGACGGGGGGGGGATCCGGGACGGGGGGGGATCCGGGACGGGGGGGGATCCGGGACGGGGGGGGGATCCGGGACGGGATCCGGGACGGGGGGGGATCCGGGACGGGGGGGGATCCGGGACGGGATCCGGGACGGGGGGGGGTCCGGGACGGGGGGGGGATCCGGGACGGGGGGGATCCGGGACGGGGGGGGATCCGGGACGGGGGGGATCCGGGACGGGGGGGATCCGGGACGGGGGGGGATCCGGGACGGGGGGGGATCCGGGACGGGGGGGATCCGGGACGGGGGGGGGATCCGGGACGGGGGGGGGATCCGGGACGGGGGGGATCCGGACGGGGGGGATCCGGGACGGGGGGGGATCCGGGACGGGGGGGATCCGGGACGGGGGGGGATCCGGGACGGGGGGGGATCCGGGACGGGGGGATCCGGGACGGGGAGGGATCCGGGACGGGGGGATCCGGGACGGGGGGATCCGGGACGGGGGGGGATCCGGGACGGGGGGGATCCGGATGCGGGGGATCCGGGACGGGGGGGATCCGGGACGGGGGGGATCCGGGACGGGGGGGATCCGGGGGATCCGGGACGGGCGGGGGATCCGGGACAGGGGGGGATCCGGGACGGGGGGGATCCGGGACGGGGGGGGGGATCTGGGACGGGGGGGGGGGATCCGGGACGGGGGGGGATCCGGGACGGGGGGGGGGAATCCGGGACGGGGGGGGATACGGGACGAGGGGAGATCCGGGATGGGGGGGGTGATCCGGGACGGGGGGGATCCGGGATGCGGGGGATCCGGGACTGGGGGGATCCGGGACGGGGGGGATCCGGGACGGGGGGGATCCGGGACGGGGGGGGATCCGGGACAGGGGGGGATCCGGGAAGGGGGGGGATCCGGGAAGGGGGGGGAACCGGGACGGGACGGGGGATCCGGGACGGGGGGGGATCCGGGACGGGGGGGATCCGGGACGGGGGGGATCCGGGACGGGGGGGATCCGGGACGGGACGGGGATCCGGGACGGGGGGGATCCGGGACGGGGGGGGATCCGGGACGGGACGGGGATCCGGGACGGGGGGGATCCGGGTCGGGACGGGGGATCCGGGACGGGGGGGGATCCGGGACGGGGGGGGATCCGGGACGGGGGGAGATCCGGGACGGGGGGGGGATCCGGGACGGGGGGGGGGATCCGGGACGGGGGGGGGGGATCCGGGACGGGGGGGGATCCGGGACGGGGGGGGCATCCGGGACGGGGGGGGGGATCCGGGACGGGGGGATCCGGGACGGGGGGATCCGGGACGGGGGGATCCGGGACGGGGGGGGGGATCTGGGACGGATCCGGGACCGGGGGGGGGGGTTCCGGGACGGGGGGGGATCCGGGACTGGGGGGGGGATCCGGGACGGGGGGGGATCCGGGACGGGGGGGATCCGGGACAGGGGGGGGATCCGGGATGGGGGGGGATCCGGGGATGGGACGGGGGGATCCGGGACGGGGGGGATCCGGGACGGGGGGGGGATCCGGGACGGGGGATCCGGGACGGGGGGATCCGGGACAGGACGCGGAACCGGGACGGGGGGGGATCCGGGACGGGGGGGGATCCGGGACGGGGGGGGGGATCCGGGACGGGGGGGATCCGGGCCGGGACGGGGGGGATCCGGGACGGGGTGGGGGATCCGGGATGGGGGGGATCCGGGACGGGGGGGGATCCGGAGGGGGGGGGGGGATCCGGGGGGGGGGGGGATCCGGGACGGGGGGGCGATCCGGGACGGGGGGGGGAGATCCGGGACGGGGGGGATCCGGGACGGGACGGGGGGGGGGATCCGGGACGGGGGGGGGGGGATCCGGGACGGGGGGGGATCCGGGCCGGGGAGGGGGGAGCCGGGACGGGGGGGGATCCGGGACGGGGGGGATCCGGGACGGGGGGGATCCGGGCCGGGGGGATCCGGGACGGGGGGGGATCCGGGACGGGATCCGGGACGGGGGGGGATCCGGGACGGGGGGGGGGAATCCGGGACGGGGGGATCCGGGACGGGGGGGGGATCCGGGACGGGGGGGGGGATCTGGGACGGGGGGGGATCCGGGACGGGTGAGATCTGGGACGGGGGGATCCGGGACGGAGGGGGATCCGGAACGGGGTGGATCCGGGACGGGGGGGGATCCGGGACGGGGGGGATCTGGAACGGGGGGGGATCCGGGGCGGGGGGGATCCGGGACGGGGGGGGGATCCGGGACGGGGGGGGGGGATCCGGGACGGGGGGGATCCGGGACGGGGGGGGGGGGATCCGGGACGGGGGGGATCCGGGACGGGACGGGGGGGGATCCGGGACGGGGGGGGGGGATTCGGGATGGGGGGGGGATCCGGGCCGGGGGGGATCCGGGACGGGGGGGATCTGGGACGGGGGGGATCCGGACGGGGGGGATCCGGGATGCGGGGGATCCGGGACGGGGGGGAGATCCGGGACGGGGGGGGGATCCGGGACGGGGGGGGGATCCGGGACGGGGGGGGATCCGGGCCGAGACGGGGGATCCGGGACGGGGGGGGGGGATCCGGGACGGGGTGGGGGATCCGGGACGGGGGGGGGATCCGGGACGGGGGGGGGGGATACGGGACGGGGGGATCCGGGACGGGGGGGGGGGATCCGGGACGGGGGGGATCCGGGACGGGACGGGGATCCGGGATGGGGGGGGGATCCGGGCCGGGGGGGGATCCGGGACGGGGGGGATCCCGGACGGGGGGGATCCGGGACGGCGGGGGATCCGGGACGGGGGGATCCGGGACGGCGGGGGATCCGGGACGGGGGGGGATCCGGGACGGCGGGGGATCCGGGACGGGGGGATCCGGGACGGGGGGGATCGGGACGGGGGGGGGATCCGGAACGGGGGGGATCCGGGACGGGGGGGGATCCGGGACGGGGGGGATCTGGGACGGGGGGTGATCCGGGGCGGGGGGGGATCCGGGACGGGGGGGGGGATCAGGGACGGGGGGGGGATCCGGGACGGGGTGGATCCGGGACGGGGGGGGGATCCGGGACGGGGGGGATCCGGGACGGGACGGGGGGGGATCCGGGACGGGGGGGGGGATCCGGGATGGGGGGGGGGGATCCGGGCCGGGGGGGGATCCGGGACGGGGGGGATCCCGGACGGGGGGGATCCGGGACGGCGGGGTATCCGGGACGGGGGATCCGGGACGGGGGGGGATACGGGACGGGGGGATCCGGGACGGGGGGGGATCCGGGACGGGGGGGATCTGGGACGGGGGGGGATCCGGACGGGGGGGATCCGGGACGGGGTGGGATCCGGGACGGGGGGGGGGATCCGGGATGGGGGGGATCCGGGACGAGGGGGGATCCGGGACGAGGGGGGATCCGGGACGGGGGGGGGCGGATCCGGGATGGGGGGGATCCGGGACGGGGGGGGATCCGGGACGGGGGGGATCCGGGACGGGACCCGGGATGGGGGGGGGATCCGGGACGGGGGGATCCGGGACGGGGGGGGGGGGATCCGGGACGGGGGGGATCCGGGATGGGGGGGATCCGGGACGGGGGGGATCCGGGACAGGGGGGGATCCAGGATGGGGGGGGCGGATCCGGGACGGGGGGGATCGGGACGAGGGGGGATCCGGATGGGGGATCCGGGACGGGGGGGATCCGGGTCGGGGGGGGGATCCGGGACGGGGGGGATCCGGGACGGGGGGGGAT